>NW_008672324.1:57852-90871 GCF_000695815.1 Acanthisitta chloris | reverse complement strand
CTGGGATGCTGGCTCTTCCTTCTGCTGGCTGCAGGCAGAGCTCGGGCTCAGGCATGAGTGGAGAGAAACCTAAAAAGAAAGCTTTCTATCTAGTGAGGATGAAGCCACTGAAGGAGCCCACCACCACCACTAACAACAATGTCTCGTTTGTGATACAGTATCACATAGGCAAGGAGATCAAACACATTTGCAGCAACTGCAGTCGCGGGGAGGAAGCCCGTGACGGTGAGTGCCGAGAGGCTGTGGGTGTAGGAGCGAGGCAGGGGAGCGCGTGTGTTGCTTGGGGGGTGCGCGGACATGTGTGCGCTCCTCTCGGAGCCTGGGATGCTCGGCTTGCCCCTCCGCAGATCCCAGGGAAGGAGGCAAGGGAGCGCGGGAGGAATGCGCTGGGCATTGATTCAGTCTGTCGATCAGGGAGATGCCAGGAGGGACAGGTCCCTTCATTTGCCACAGAAGCTTTGTGCTAACAGTTAAGGCACCAACTCTTTTTTTTCCCCCTTCTTTCCCTTTTCCCCCCAGTTGCTACAGAAATTGCTGTGTGCATTGATTGTGTTTTGTTCCCATTCCCATGAATTTTAGATCAGGGTTTTCTGCCTTGATACATCAACTTTTTCCTTGTTGTGCTGCAATAGAGTTTGCTTGACTCAACTGGAAGGACTGGTTTACCTGAAATCCAGCTAGTGTGATTTTCATCGTGCTGTCAAATGCATGGGGAAAATTGTATTTTTTTTGGAATTAATATAGTGCTCTTCATCAGACAACTGTTCTCATCCCTTCCCCCTCTCCTTTTGGGGCTGAGCAAAACCTCCAGAGGGTATTCAGAGAGGGACGGTATAATCAATCACAGGTGTTGCTACAGGTAAGTATATGCTTTTTGTGTTTCTGGGAATGCAAATATTTGAAGGCAACAATGACAAGTTCTTTGGATTTTGCCAAAGTCAGCAATTAGGAGAAGCCGAGAACTAAAAGCAGCATAAAAGCATTCAGGCAAAAAATAGCCTCACAGATGTTACCCCAGATTCTTGTTCAATGTTGTATTACTTTGTTTTGCTGTATGGATTTACATGTTACTTAGGACTGAAGGCACTCAACTTAGGGCTCCCTATTAACTGATGTAGTAGACAGATCTCATCTTCTGAAGGTCGGGAAAAGGCTTTTTTTGGTGGTAAATATGAATGTGAAATTGTTGTTGTTTTCTGAGCTGAGGTTCTTAGTTGTTGGTGCTTCATTTTTAAGCTTTTGTCATTGAGGCTGGTATTATTATTATTAATGATAATAATACTTTAATTTACCAATTCTGCTTTCATTTGCTCTATGCAAAAGAACAAAGTATTATTTTAAATCTCATCGTCCTTTGTCAACCACAGGTCTGCAGTTTAATGAAGTAACTGTGGTTTTTGCTAATGTCTCTTTACAACTAGCATCCTGCTAGTGTGATTATAGTTTCCTTTGATTAAAAAGCAGCTAAAGCTGAACAGAATTGCTTTTGGTGGAAAGGGAGAAGATAGCCTGAGAAACCTGGAAACCCACAGTGGGTTAAGCACTCTTACTGCTTATGCCACTATAGCAGAGGGAAGGATCTGATGAATGCCATGCAAAATGTTGAGTGTTTTCTTTCCTCTTACGTGCCACTAGTGATAGCACTATTAAAAGAAAGGCTATGTCCAGCAGTAGTGGACATATTAGTCGAATAGTAGTAGACTATTAGTGTGGTTTATTTATCCTTAAATGCAAATTAAGCCACTTGTTAAAGATGTGCTTTCCTAGATTAACTGAATTGTCCTAAAACTCAGTTGCATCAACATCTTTTGCTGGGTTTTTTTGCAACCCTGTACTTGAAATCTTATCACAGTAAAGAAAAGAACATTGCTTTCCTCCCTTTGAAGGCACATGTATATGCATGGATGCATATGAATGTATAACTATAGTTACTTGTACCTCTTAGCAGATTAATAGGTACATATTTAAGGACTTTGTTTCCTTTTCTGTTTGATTATTTAGCTTCAAACCATTGGATACTCCAAAGGGAAGGGTATGCCTCTTGACAGGAGATAATCTAGTAACCCTAGACAGGCAAATAATAGAGCGGTGGGGCTCCCAGCCGGCAGGATCCCAGAGCATCTTATCAGTCCATTGTCACCCCCTCCTTCTGTGGGGTAGGATTTCATGCCACCTCATGCAAATAACTTTCAAGATCATAATTTAAAAAACTATCTCATACCAGTATAGCCTTGCTCCTTCCTTTCCCACCAGCATGCACAGCTATGTGTCTCTTTCAGAAAGTAAAGAAACAGTAGTTCCAGCTATGCTGGCTGGGCACACGCACTGGTTTGACTCTGACACATCTTTCAGGACTGAAAAATGCCAGGTTTTACTTTAGTGAATACCTGTTCTAGACCTTTTGGGTTTTGGAGGGAAAGGATGATATAATGAACTGAAATTATGATGTGATGATATTATCAGCTGGAGAAATCAGGTAAAAACCTGTGACCAGATCAGATAGGGAGAAACCTGTCAGGATCTCAAGATGTCTGTGCATCTTCACAGTTGCACAGACACTCAGAATGGTGACCACTTAGTACTTTTTATAAGGGGAATGCACAAAACTTTGCAGTGTGAACACCCCCACCCTCCTATTCAAACTATATATAGTTTATATATGGTCTTGCAGGCCTGAAACTGCACTAGCATACCCAAAAGTCCTGTGTGGGTCCTGTGACCCGAGCAACCATTGTATTTGTCGGAACTGTGTACAAAGACCAGGATTCAGTCCCTATAGCGTAGGCGAATCAGTGGGATACATTGATTTAATGCTGAAATATCCTCCAAATCCAGTTGTGAGTCCTGGATTCTAGTCATTGTCTTACTCTGCATTTTCATTGTACTACTGCACTAGGAGAAGGAAAATTTATGCTGAAACAGAGGGAAATCCTTCAAAGACCACTAACTAATCTAGCAAAAGTCATGATGACTAGGAGAACAGCAGAAGAGATAGCCATGAAACCGAAGGAAAAGATGGAGGCAAGTGCTGAGTCATATGATATCTTGGAAGGGAGGTCATGGAATTTGGAGAGAAGTCAGTGAAGGAATTTGGAGATGTAGATGGGCTCACTGAAGTAAGGATAAAGGGAGTTGACGTGGATGCAGCATTTTGATGAGGTAAAAAGTAGGAAGTGAGGAGCTCAAGGAGAAGCAGGAGGCTACAGTAATGCAGATGGACGTGGGAGATGCTTCAGCCATTGAACTGAAAGGAATGAATATATTTAATGTTAATTTAGTTGGAAAATAGGAAACAGAGAGAGGAGTCTATAAAGTGCCAATACTGAGAGTTTGGGTGACAGAATAACAGAAATGGTATTGAAAATGGAATAGTAAAACTGTATGTGAGGGAAGAATGAGGTGTGTGCCCACAAGATATCCAGGACAGGATGGCAGAGAGAAAATCAGACATGGTAGACTGAATCAAGAGGGAGAGGTCAAGTGTAGAAAGATACGAGTCACCTCCAGGAATAAAAGAGCAATCAGGGCTGAGCTCTGTCTGCTGCCAGAGGAGGGCTGTGAGGAAGAGGTTGGGAGAAGCAGTTTAATGAAGAGTTGCAGAAAAGTCCCAAGAAAAGACAGAAAAGAATTAAGGAGACAACACAAGTGGAGGCATTTTGAAAGTGCCAGAAGCATGAAGGGGAATGAAAATATTTTCTGAACATAAACATGGGGAAAGTGACGGATAAGCTTGCAGAGCAGAAGGAGCTAGAACTACAAAAGGTGGAGGTGCACTGGACTGTGCAATGCTAAATATCTCCTGGTATATACAGAGCACTTCTCAATGTGCTCATTTTGGTGGTGTCTTGGAAGGCTGTGGCAGTGCTAGGTCATAGCAGATGACATGACTAATGAGTAAGAGAGCAGTAGTTAGTGGAACAAATACAGGAGGAAGACATTTGGATGGATTTTATATAAGGTGTTCATACACTGTAAACTGACTGCAAATCTCCATGTCCTACTGAAGTCTGAGCCTGGAACTGGAACATGGGTTAGACACAACTCTACTTTAGTGTGGCTAGAAAGAACTGTAGAGACTTCAAAAACACCCAGAAATGACTTAACAGAAAGAGCAAGTGGAACATCTCAAGTGGGATACTTTTGATTTTTATGCAGAGGATCTGAGAAAAAAAATTAAGTAGAAAGCAGTTACCTAAGAGTGCATTGGAAGAGAGGGACTGCACTGAGCAAAGTGCGGTTTTTATCACTGACAGATGAGGGTTCTCAGCTCAGGGGCTCTCTGCAGAGTTTCTCTGGGTGATTTCAAACATGTCCATCCATGTATTGCTCCATACCCAAGTTCCTTGTCCATAAAATGGAGATAGTGGGGTTTCCATCCACCTGCCTGCTGGTCTGTAAATAGACTCTTGAGTCCTTTAGGGGAGAGGGGAAGGAAAGAACTGTCTCTTGCCATTTGCATTCCTAGTGCCAAGGACTGTGGGGCTCCAGGTTTTTAGGGTCTGTGGGTACAAATGTAGTGGAAATACAAATAATATTAAGAATTAACATACCCGAAAGCTTTCGTTCAGAGCTCATACCCAGTCTGTTTATTATGTGCTCCTATACTTCGGGGGTTTGCTGCTTAAGCAGAAATGATTCTATGATCTTATATATGCATGAAAATCAGCATGGACTGAGATACTGTTGCCGTAGGAATTTAAACACTTGTTTTTCTAGCGCCGTCTTTCTTCTAGAGCTTACAGATAAATATCTTTTCCAAATGGAAAGGGGGAGGGTTATGTGTGGGGGGTTGTGCTTGTGCGTGCATGTGTGTGTGTGCATGTGTGTGTATGCATGTGTGATTCCCACCTGGAATTGAAGACTGTCATTTTTTTCAGCTGGGAACCTTGAGAACATTTACTTTATCATCACTTAAGAGTTTGTCTCTGAGGTGATTGTTTTGCTTCCCACAAAAGTAATTATTAAATTAAATAGTTATCTTCTAGACAAAACATAAGCCCTGCAAGAGCTGTGTATAAAAACAAGTTTTACTTCACTAATTCTCACATTATTTCAAATGGTAACTGCTCTTCCATTACCATCTGTAGAGTGAGCACAGTATGTGGCTATGAGGCATTGCAGTCTTTTACAATTGTACCTGTCAAAAATCCTAAAATATTTTGGAGTAAAAAAATTAGACTATGTAGAATGGAAAAGCAGGCAAAAAAAAAACGGTGTACCTGGTCCTGCTGTGAAGCGTGGGAAGCTAAAAAACATGCTTGATGTTTCAACAGCTGATATAATTATGCAATGTGTGTCTTTAGTCTCTGAGGCATAGTCACTGTAAAGAGAGAAGCAAGGGGGGAAAGGCATGGGCTTTCATTACAGAGTGAAATATGTCTCGTTTGCAGCACAGATCATAAAACAAAATTGGTTTATTTTTGTCAGTTGAACTCTGTAGTGTTTGATTTGGGTGAATACAGTGCTATGCTAGACAAAGCTGATTAGCTCAAGCAAAGATACACCACATCCCAACAGGCTGCTGGGGAACTTGGTGGGACACTGATTCCACCAGCATCGCTTTCTGCTCCGGAGTATAAGAACCCTCAGTGTTTTGCAGGCTGAGAATAAATGTGCCCTTCTAAGAGGAAGGTGTGATTCCTACTCACGGTAGCTTCCAGATGGCAACATCCCAAGGCAGGCAGGACATGATCCCTTACCTTTCCTTTACCAGGGAGCTGAGAAAACGAAGTCCCAGCATCCTGCTTCCATCACTGTCTTGCACATTAGGGACTAACTCATGAGTTACCTGTGGTTTTGACCTGAGATCAGAGTCTAACAGGGATGCACTGTGCTGCTGTGGCTGGGCTTGGCCTGTAGGCACAGAGGAGAGTGGGGAGGAAGAGAACAGGAACAAAATGGTCAATTTTGGCTATAAGAGGGCATACCTCTGTCTTACATGCCAAAAAGCTGAAGAAACATCACCAAGCCTAGGGAGGTCATTAACTGCTAACGTGCATCTCTGTAGTGACTAACTCGTATCCCATTAAACTGCCTGTAGCAAAAACTGCTGGCCACAAAATAAGCCAATTGTGTGCCATTCCAGGCAATGCTGTACTGGCAACAGGAAGTTCACAGCCAAGTTTGCATGGGCTGTCACCCAGCAGAGCTCCAGGCTTACTTTGAAGTAAGATGTGTCCAAACTTGCCATATAATTTTCATTATTGACAGAAACTGTAGAAAAAATATAGGTAGTAAGCAAGGTCTCCACTTTGGTAAATTAGTATGGGGACAAAATGTGTACACAAGATTGGGTCAAGCTTACGCAAGCAGATGACTCAGTTCTTTGTTTTCCAGTGAAAACTGCTGTGCCATTACTGCAGAAATGTTAGCCACCTTTTCTGGGAATTCTGTGTATCTGTGCCATTGATTTGAGGAGTTTTAGGAACAAACCCAACAAAAATGGTGGAATTGGTCACAATGGCTCAGCACCTTCTTATTTTTATTACACAGTGTTGACATCATGACACGGATAAGAGGACACCTCAATTCTTTGGGTCTTTAGAGAGCAGACAGCTCTCCTGTTCTAGTTCTGTCTCCTGTTATTGATTTATCTCTTTTCCAATTGCTGTAACTTGGTTGTCATCTTTCAATAGTATTTTACCATCCTGCTTTCTATTCTGAGAACCAAGTTTGAAGTCTTGGGATATGTAAGTGTTTTAAATGCAAAGATTGGGCCAACACTGAACACGCAATGAAAAATCAGTGCCTTGTGGAGACTTCAAAAAAGCAGATAAAATGCCATCAAATATGATGAAAGCTAAACAGTGGTTTTCCTGTATTTAACAATAATGATCTGCTCTGTATATTTGTTGCCATCTCAGTTAGCATTCCTTGTTTCATTCTTCTGTATCAGGTTAGTTACATCAGGAATATAATACAAAATGGTTCGATAAACCTTAAAAGGCCACAAGTTTTCCATGTGTAAAGGGGGGAGGCAATGCATAAAAAGGGGGCAAGATGTGGATGGTGGCAGAGATCATGGAAGGGCATGTTCGCATCTCATTCTGCTCTTACCAGAGCACTTCAAACCATCTGATATTGACAGAACACTTCAAACCATCTGATATCGACCTGAATGAATAAGCTTGGCTTTCCATGCCTTTTTTATACATCCATCAACCCTATATCCTTTTCTATGCTTTGATCCCTGCCCAGGTGGGCAGTTAGTTTCCATTTCTGTGTTTTGTCTTTCCTGAGTACTTCTCCTACTTGCTTAGAGATGTTTCTCTCAGAGGGTGGTTTCTCAGTTGGCTTCTTACTTTTTTGGAACTTGGGATTCTTTAGAAGAAAGATAGATGGAAGGACTTCACTTTACAATCATTATTGGAATTTTTTTCATTAATGTCATCACTGCCTGTCAGAGCTAAACATCAGAGAAGTATTGTGTATGTAGGAAAGAGATCAGAGGATTCAGTATTCTGCCATGTGATGTCTCTTACTTTCTTCTGTTTTTGTTTTCTTTTCGTTATAAATCATGTCGTTAAAAGCAGCCAATTCATTTATGGGCTCCTTGACAAATGAGCAAAACCTATCTTTTGAGTATCTTGTATTTATAACATTCTCATTCACTGTTGTTCCCTCAGCAAAGCAGGTGGGCTTTCTACATCAATTTTTGGATTGTAAGATTTTGTTTCTTGATCTATTTCAGTGACTGGCAGTAAATGTATAGCTATTCCTTTGTATCACCTAAGATTGTCTTGTTTGTAATCAGATGATACAGAATTTGGCTTCCTGCTGTTGACACCTTATTCAGCCTGCAATTAGCCAGAATCTAATTTCAGGAGCACAGTATAAGTATATGCAGTACCATCTTGCTAAGAGTCTGCCAGGATGTCTAAGATTAATTGGATGTATTTGTAGTCTGTTTAATGGATCATGCCAGCTCTCATGCAACTTCCCAAACCCATTAGCCAAACCCTAGCCCCAGGGCTCTGGTGTAACTGAATGGCAGCACCAGAGTGCACAGTGGCTAAGCCAGCTTTGTCTGTGTGTTTCAGTCGCTTTCTTAGAAACTGGAGAGTACTGTGGTGTTTGCCATTATCTAGTTGAACGCAGCAAAGCTGCAAAGGGGTGATGTTGGGACACACTTGGAGGCCCTGTTTCTCCTTTGTGACTTTGATTTGCACGCTTCTCAGAAAATAATGATATTCTTGCCATTCCCTATGAGGTGGAAAACTGTCCTCTTGCTGGTTTTTTGCTCTTGTGAAGTGACACGAATCTTCACTGGTCTGTTGCTCTTAGTCTCCTTGTCTTAGAAAGGATTGGACAGAGAGGAATAAGATAATGTTTGGTCATGTCACTGTCATCTCTCCCTGACTTTCTTGGCTTTGGGTCGAGCTTACTGAAGCTGAGGCAGATCTAGCAGAGCCTTTGCCTAAGAGATGAGACTCTTAGATTTGAAAAAAAGATGAATTATTTCTGTTGCTCTGAAAAACAATGAGCACATGGTATAATTTAAATCAAAGATAAACCCAGTCATTATAAACCCACCTGCTGTAGCTTCTTTGGAACCACTAGACATGACATTCTGGCTTGGTAATGCACATGCCATCCTGCCTAAAGCATGCCCAAAATCATAGTGCCATCAGCCAGCATTAAGATGTGCTATGGAGAGAGATCTGATGTTCCTCCCCAAAGGAAAGATCTGGAGCCCAAGTGAGAAAAGACACAAATAAGAGATGATCAGACCTGACTGACAGCCTCTGCATATTTCCTCTGCATAGACAGTGGATGTTTTGAAGGTTTGAAAATACGGCTCAGGAATAAAAGCCAAACATTTCCCCAGCCTTCCTCAATGCACCCCCTTCCCAGAAAGTAAAATTGTGTCCAAAATGTCCAAAGAAAAGAAGAGGACATGTTTCTGCATATTTATGATTTATAGTGTGCTAATCAGGACATAGACTGGGACGAGAGGCACTAAGGCTCCAGGACACTGGTCTGTGTAACATTACCTGTTTCTTTGTCCCTAACTAGGAGAGGCATTCAGGCTCAGCTGCTTACTGAATCTCTGAATCCCAAGGTTTGCAATTTAAGATGTACATGCCTCTGTACAGGAAGGACCCAGTGTATGTGTTGCTTGGGTCATTTTGGAAAGGATGTAAAGATATAAGGATGTACTTTGAATCTTCTCTTTCCTTCCTCCTGCTCTGAGTTGTGCAGCCCAAGGCTAGGATGATAGGTTTTGCAGTTCAGCAAATGCTGTCAGCTATCACTACTTAAGAGAAGGATCTTGCCCTCTGTCATTTTTTGCATGACATCTTTCAAGCCATTAGTCTAATGGCTTTGTGCAATAGGAGTGCAGGGAATAAAATTAAAATGGATCCAGTTATTTAATTTATCTTGGGAGATTTTGGTAGCAGAGAATGATTTTTATTTCACCTTGCCTCCTAAGAGAAGTTCATTATCTGTTTGAAAAAAACGGAGACTAATGGTATTTGAAGTCTTCCGGAAGTACAGAAGTGTAATGATGGTAATAAAGAGAGTATCAGATCATTGAAAGAAAGGAGTGTCTAAATTTTGTTAGAAATTTTGATAGCAATATATTTATATCTTCAGCAGTAGGCTGAGTTACATTCAGTGGCAGCACAAATACCACTCTCCTGAGTGTTAGTTGTCCTGAGTGTTAGTTACCCTTTTAGTACAGATTCAAGAATCAACAGATGGAAATGCTGGGAAGCAGACTTGAATGCATTGGAGATCTTAGGATAAATAATTAGAATACTCCTTAACTACATCTTGACAAATGAAGCAGGCCTTGAAATGCCACTGTGGTCTACTGCATCCACAGTCTATGTATTAGCTAGCTTCTCCAAAGTATTGGTGATCCATATATTCACATCCTTGTGGACAGCAGGCACAGTCCCTAATGTCAGCAGTCTGTGTCGTAAGGATTATGGCACTGGCTATATCTCTCTTTACCCCAACCACTGGGTGCAGTTGCTTTGACATTTCCAATATACAGATACTGTCTGACACAGTATGTGCACAGCTCCAATGCTATTTTTAACATGGAGACGCTATCAACATTGCTTTTGGTAACATAAATAAATAAAATAAATAGAAATGTTATTTCTTCTGTATCATCTGAAATTGAACTGATATAAAGAGTGTGTCATGCTGCTATAGAGGTTTATAGAGTCTTATCTTTCTCATTTTACTTTGCAAGCTGCTTAAAATGTCAATACTGATAAAAATTCACATGCACAGGCTGAACAGTCAGCAGTGTAAGTCTTCAGACATGTGGATGGATGGATGGATGGATGGATGGACAGTGAAAGCTATTTAACCGGAAGTGGAACCAGTGTAAAGAGACCTCTTCCCTCTCCTCCCATGCACCAGCGAACCAGGATGTTTTCCTTCTGCTAGCACACTGGTTTTATTGGGTAAATAGTTTTGAAATTTGGGTTCACCCTGAAGGGAAAGCCAGGTGCAGAGGCTTGTGTGGAACTTAGGCTGTTTGAATCTGAAATAGAAGAGTGAGCTGACGAAAGCATTCATTAATATTCACAGCCCCAAAATAATTGTCTGCTGGTTTATAGCCATGTGGGTGAGAAGTTGTCTTCTAGCAATCTGCTGTGGCACTTAAGGCAGAATTTGCTGTCTGCTCCAGAGTCTGAACTGAGCCATTTCTGACTGCTCTAGCTGCCAAACTTCAGCTCCTCTAGCAACCATTGAAGAGAACTGACATGATATCTAAATGGTAAAATAAGGAGAAACTCATGAGCCTCAGTTATGTAGCTTCCTTTCCTTCAAAGTCCACCCCCTAAGTCACATATTTAAACAAGCTAGAATTCAGGAGGTCTTTTCTATGTCTTGTGTGTCTCATTAAAATAAGGACAGCATTTTGCCTGCATTGTTTGACTTTAGTTACTAATGTGGGTTTGGCTTTGTTTGTGTTTTTATCATCTGAGTCAAATGACATTTGCCTTGTGAACTCAATATATTTTTGCCAAGCATGGAAATCTGTGAACCTAAAAGAAAATAGGGAGGTCCTGTAGTCCTAGTGAACTGATACCTCTTTCTCCTATTCATCTCAACTTGGCAGAACAGCCAGTTCGCTAAGCAGCAAGGCAGGTGTCAGTTCACTAATACATTTTCTGGCATTGCACGGAGGCTCAAGAAAGGCATTTTTTGGCAATAATTTTCTTGGAGGTTGTTTTCATTTGTTTTTCTCTTTGTCAGCCTTCTTTGGACGTTGGGCCCTATGAGATAAATAAATTTAAAAAGATAGCAAACCTATATGAAGATGGCTGTTAATTTTAGAATTCAGCTGCTCTGAGCTAGCACAGCTATTCTGTATGTTTAGCAAGCAAATGAAGGTATTCTTCACCTGCTATGATTCATTTATTTCAGATTTTTGTGTTATTATTGCATGTATACCATGTTCCATTTTTATATGTTTGTGTGTAAGTCCCTGCAAGCATATACCTGTTTTGTTTGTTGTTCCTCCCTTTGTAGCTAAATGCTTGGGAAATTTTTCATTCTGAATACCATCACAAATCTCGTAAAGCTTGATGTACTCAGCCCAATGTCTCAGTTCAGCCAGTCTGTGGCTTGTGAATTCAAACAAAATGCTGTTTAAGTAAAGAGATTTTTGAACATCAGGTTTGCGTGGCAAAGAATCCAGCTCAGTTGAAGAGCATTTGACATTTGACTTGACCTAAAGGGATCTATGACACTTGTAGGATGTTGTACAGATACTTCACCTAAAAGAGAACAGTACTTAAAATTGAGAACACTGTTCCCCATAGGTAATATGGACAGAGGCAATTTATAATGTCAAAAAATGCTCCGAAAGGCTTATGTTGCACTTGTGGTTTAGTTGAGTTTATCTGCTCGCTAGCAGAATCTTGATAACTTTGAATGGAAACTTTCAGCATGTAGGCAAGTCAGATTTCATCAGTTTGTTGCTTTGTCCAGTGCCAACAGTGAATGAGTGAAAAAGATCACTTTGTTTTAATTGTAAGAAATGTCAGGGTTTGGCAAAGTTTTATCCTACCTCTGTATCGAAATGAAACCTCATGCATAAGCCTATCACAGTTACCTTCACAATGTTGAAAAATGAACTTTTCTGCCAATTTCATGGTCAACTGCCTCTGTATAGGCACATTGCAGTGTGCTGCTGGAGCACTCTGCTCACATTTGCAGCTCACAACATAGCACTGGTTCCTCTCTTGAACACCACAGAAAGGAATCACTCCCATCTATACAGTGGAAAGCACTCATTCAGACCATGTTCGCTTGTCTCCTCTGCCAATTTATTTTCCTTAAGGTAAATTTTAGTGTGCTGGAAAGGTCCCTTTTACACCTTTGGCCAATAAAGTTGTCTGACATCAGTAAGGAGGCACATTTCAGCACATAACCAGCATGTCTCAATGCTATGTGAGAAGGACCATGAATAGTGCAGTTCATCTCCCCTTGCTTCTCCCGCTCATCTCATTAGTCATGGGCAAAGAGCTCATGCAAAGTGCAGAAGGCCATATTTTACCTTCAGCTGCAATGTTTTGATAGCCCTGAGGACAGAATATATCCTTAATTCCCAAGATGGTCATCCAGTCACTAGATGGCTTGGGTAGGGTAATCCTACTCTTTGTGACCTTTGTCATTCACTTTGGTATGATCAGGATTTCATTCATTTCTTTCTGCTAGCATTATTTCAGTGCATAAAGCTGCTGGAAGTATTTCAGAGCTTTTTCTTGGTTCCCTGTAGTATTTTTTCCTTAGCTCTGATCTTAACTCATTCTCATTTTTGAGCTATTTCTGTCTGCTGGACTTGGAATAATTCATGAGCTTGAAGCTACATGCATAGATCCTTCCTCTGACCGTAACACTTCTTAGGTAGATATACCAATTTTATTACCTGATGGGCTCCATCTCTTTTTTTAAAGGCAGCAGCAGCTTTTTTTAAAAACAGAGGCTTTCCTCTAAATGTATTGGGCAAGAGCAATAGCCTGCAGAGCTCAGCAACCATGACACACCCTGGAACTTAATGCTAAAAAAAGATGGTGAAAAAAAAGTGAAATCATAGCTATGAAAACCACACAGAAACACTTGGTGTGTTTTAGCCAGCAGCCCACCATGCTTTATTTATGACTTTAGAGGAGTCATGGATATTTTTCTCCCCTTTGAGTATTCATCTCTGAAACTCAAGCCTCTGCCATAAGGACCTAAACAGATATTTCACTACAGCCAAAGACCTAAACTAATCATCATTCAAATCAACAAAATAATTCTCATTATCATGACAATCAGCAAAGACCATATGTAGCTGCACTTAGATACTCAAAGCAGAAGTATTTAGTACTTATTGTAAATTCCTGAACATGGATACAGGCTGTCTCCTTTCACAGCCAGCGAAACATATTTTTGCTAGGCTGTTACTGAGGGAGGTTTTTTAACTCATATTTATACTCATTATGAATGTGCCATTTGGTATAATTACTCTTTTCCTCTTGGCCAATTTCTTATCAACTTCTTTAAAGGGCAGAAATAGAAGTTTCTTTTTCCCAAGAGAAGCAATACAGAGTTTACAAGGGAATAATTTGAACTTTCTAACTCTTAAATGAGCCACTTTGTTGCTTTTCTCTGAGTCATTAATGTAATCAAAAATTTTAAAATTAAGTATTTTTGTCTTTATGATAATGGAGAGGTGCTACCACTGTGTTTAGAAAGTGTAATGTTTGTTATGCCTTTTTCTGAATAGAATTGCTTTTAGTAAGAGGACATGCCTCTCTCAGGTTTCTGGAAAGTCTAAAGATAGGCCTTCTAAAGCACATATTTTGAGTAAAATAAAGTAAAAATATTAGATATTCCTACTTAAGAGACATTCGAAAGGTAAAGATCAGGACTTTTCAGTCCTCCATAACCACTAAGAAATTAGAAACATGTAATTTTTTTTTTCTGGAATTTCTCCAAATAAACAGCTTCCCTTTTGCATTAGTGGTTTGTTTTGGAAAGGTGGAGAACTTCCCTGATTCCTAGTGAGGGCTAGTAGAGCCAAGGTGCTCTTCAAGGTGAGCAACTCTGTTTGCCTCTGTCCACGTGACAATGAGGAAAATTATCACCCAGTAGCAGAGGCCTAGCCACATGCAAGCAACAAACCCATGCACTGCCATGGGCTGGATCCTTTTCTTGGATTACTTTTATTTTTGCAGCCGAGTAGAATTTGAAATTCAGGCTGGTATAAGAGATAAATCCAACCATGAAAATGTAATCATTACTAGCTCCTTCAAGAAGACACTTTCAATCATTAGCAAGTTGAAACAAGCATAGAAAAAAAATGTTATGTGCTGTTTCTTCATTGGGATAAATTTAGGAGTTGAAGGTACATGGGGTTCAGTTCTGGTTTTTTCTTGTTGAATGGGTTGAAAAGTTGCTGGGAGGAAGACAGCTTCTCTGTTCTCTGTAGCTTTGGCTTTCAGAAAGAACTTGAGCAGTAATGGATGAGACTTAACTCTAGTTGATGGGTTTGAGTATGACTGAAAGACAGTTTGGATTGCTTATCAACCCAAGTGTCTGCATGGATCCATCTAGAACCACCGAGCCGTGGTGCCTAGTCCTGTCCACGCGTCATGGTTTAACCCCAGTCAGAAACTAAGCCCCACACAGCCACTTGCTCACTCAGAGTCCTCTGACAGGATGAGGGAGAGAGTCGGAAGAAGAAAAGTCAGAAAACACATGGGTTAAGATAAAGGCATTTAAATAGGTAAGGCAAAATCTGCATGCTCAAGCAAAGCAAAATAAGGAATTCCTTCACTACTTCCCACGGGCAGGCAGGTGTTCAGCCATCCCCAGAAAACAGAGCTCCATCACATGTGACCTGGGAAGACAAATGCAATTACTCCAAATGTCTCCCCTTTCCTTCTTCTTTACCCAGCTGTATGTGCTAAGCATGGCACCATATGGTCTAGAATATCCCTTACATGAGTTGGGGTCATCTGTCCCAATTGTGTCCCCTCCCAACAGCTTGTGCACCCCCAGCCCACACACTGGAGAGGTTGTGTGAGGAGCAGAAAAGGCCTTGATGCTGTGTAAGGGCTGCTCAGCAGAAATGAAAGCATCTCTGTGCCATCAACACTGTTTTCAGTGAGAATCCAAAACATAGCACCAAATGAGCTACTGTGAAGAAGATTAACACTATCCCAGCCAAAACCAGCTCAACATGTATTGGAGTGTTACTGGTGTGGTCAGTGGTTGGGGCCCAATTCTAAGGTGATGGTCACAAACCCCACTGCAACTGTTTTGCCTGCTAGCATTTCATTTGTTGCACATAATGTTAGAGCCTTGGATTGCAGTAGTTCTCTGGGCATGACTTGTGCTCAGCTTTCTCCTCTGAATAAGGGATGCACAAAATAGTTGATATCAATGAAATCCTTATTTTTTATAACTGCAGGGTATATAGGAAGAGATTATGTAGCCATCAGTGACATAACCCAATAAAGTGCTTTTGTTGCAAGTAAAAAGTGTACTATGTCATCATACAGAAGATGCTTGGTGTTTTGAGAGATTTCATATGAATAAAGGCATGTTTATAGTGATGCACGCAGTGCAGTATAGTTTGCAGAGGTTAAAATATTGGCTTTCAGATTGCAATCAGCATGAATAATTAACATTTTACGTCAAAATGTGGGTAAGTCGGAAGCAGGGTCCTAAAGGGATTGGACTTTCAAAGCTGTTCTTTGCACTTCTGTTCCAACAAGAGAAATAAATAGACTGAGATAGAGAGATCTCTGCTGAGAGCAGAGCCGTACCACAGTGTGATACCTGTACTGGAATGGGCAAGTGTGAAGGGTGAGAGTCTCGGTTTATGGATACAATGTGAAGTGCTACACACCTGGGGAGCAGGAATAATTGGCAGGGGCCTGGAAAATGTGAGTGCTGCTTAGCATGCAAAGGAAAGCTACTGACAGCCTCTTCATGGCTCATAAACCCCACTACGCCGGCTCAGTGCCACTGCAAACGCATACATCCAGTGGGAGCTGTTGTCAACTGAAGAGGTAATCACCCTCGTTTGGCAAGACTGCGTTCACACTGCTGTGTGCCATGCCTTGTCTTTCATTGGAAAACAGACCTTTGAGAAGTTAGGAAAAGTTTAAATGGGCAATTCAAATAGTGAAGGCAGGGCTGATGAAAATTAATTCCAGGTGCAAAGGGAAATTAAAGGGAAATAACTGAGTAGAAGATAATGGAAGAGCATAAAGTAAACCATTTTCCTGAAAGATAAACAAGATTTTTTTTTTTTAATTGAAGGTGTTCAGGTAAAAAGAAGACATGAGTGCTCAGCAATTAGAGTTGCAGTTCAGGTTTCTCATCATTTCGAAAAGACCCATGATGCGTTTATATCCTGTGTTGGACAAATCTGCTACAATAAGGTCTGTGTGATCTGAAGTAAAGGATGAAAGTAGAGTCCAAGAGAAACCTTGCAACAGGAGTTTGTTGGAAACTAATCTGCAGAATAAAGACTGGTTGGATGTGGATTTGCAATAAGGAGTATTATGTTAGGTATTTTTATTTATATACAGTTCTTATCATTAAGTAGAATGGCACATTGAGTTAATTGTATCTTTAGGGCAAAGATAATTTTCAGCCTCTTACTATAGATTTGTGCAAATATAACGCAAAGCACAGTGTAGCTATTGGTGCTTCCTAGGAAGGTTTAAAATCTAACTTTGTGAAGTAAACTGCATGTTAAGATAATCATGTGTCTGATTATGAACAGCAAGTGTTAAGAAGAGGTCAGAGAGAGAACTTAGCATGATTACCAGTGAGAAAGGTAATATTAAAGATCATGGGTGGGATGAGTGTGCTTCAGCATTCAGCAATGAAATTGCTCTGTGTACCCAAATTCAATAAGAGTGTTTTTTTCTAAAATCGAAGCTGGATATATTATGTATCAGCAACATTAATAGATTAAATGATTACCAGACAGTGGTGGGAGTTACAAAACTGACTGTTGTTCTCCAGAAAAACTTAATAAGCTGTGTTGTTTTGGGGAGGGCCTTTGATCTGCCTGCTATGCTTCTCAAATCCAAAAAGTAGATGAACCTATGTTGTCTCTTACTGAACTGCCTGGAAATCGACACCCTGCTGAAAGATGTGGGAAAATCATAAGAGAAAAGGTCCAAGATGGCCTGGCCTCTTTTCTCTTTGTAGTATATTTCAAGCATGTTTGTAACATTCCTCTGGATGCAAATATTTAAATGCAAAATATTTTGATTTGTGGTGGATTTATTTCTTTAAAACAAGTCTTGCTTAAGCCCTGTATGAAGTCTATATGAACTTCAAGTGTATTAAGAACTCCAGTAAAATCTTGAGTACTGTCTCACAGCCAAACAGCCTGTGAAAATCTCTCAGGTTTAGTTTCCCCATTGCTAGTCTGGAATGACAGCTTGGACAGAAGAAAGTGGGAGGGGAGTGCATTACCCTCTTGCTGTAAGTTGCAGGTCCCATTATTTCTCTGTGTCTCAGCAAGATCTCTCAGATCCTGGAAAAATTCAGGACAATTTCCCAAAAGCACTGAGTATCAGCAGCCACTGTGACCTGTAAACATCGCTTTCGTAGCACTGGCCTCAAGATGAGCTCTCAGCAGTGTGACTACAGGCACTAATGCACATTGCAGTTCCCTTTCCCAATTCAGCAGACTGATCAGGCTGGGACTGCTGGGACTGCTTTCCTCTTTGAAGATGAAAAAAATAGAAAAAGAGTGCAAGGCCTGGGTTACTTTCCATTCCTGCAAGTACCAGCTTTTCTGGGAACAGCAAAGGTGTGAAAGCAGCCTACGGAGCCTGCTGTCAGCAGTGGGTGTTGCAGCCCACAGCCAGTCAATAGTCATTAAGAGCCAAAAAGGCAGAGAAATCCGGCCAACTCAAGCAAACGATGCAGCAGCAAAAAAGAGCACAGAAATCTGGCATTTACTTCTTGCATCATGGTCTGCTTTTATTCTTGCTGTATTAAAACTGTCATGGCTTTATGCTAATGTGGTTTATTCCTAGCCAGTGATTATTATGTTTTGAATTAGCAGTGCTCTTGAGAGTATTTCTCTTGAAAAAGATCATGTCCTTCTGAGAAATGCGAATGAGAGGGGAAAAGAGCTGTTACTTGCATTAGCTTTGAGCTGTGTGTGTTTGGAGAGGATGAAGGGGAAGGGCCACGTTCATGACTGATGGCAAGCACAGCAGGACTCCCAGGGCACAGATTTGTGTGAGAGATGATACTGAAATTCAGGGAAGAGCAGTCAAAATATGGAAATGGTTTTGACACTGTGTTTGGCTTTCAATGAACCCACCCTTAGGGTAAATTCTTCTTGACTCCAGTGTTAGTTTTGCCTGACTGTGAATCCATACTCATTTATCCTGAGTGGGAAAAGCTTCCCCAGGGGCAGTGAGAGCGCAGCTGTTGTGGGACAGAGGGGATGCATGTTGCGACAGGAGAGTCTTTCAGGGATGTCAGTTCTCTAGGGAATGGCCTCAGCAGTTCCAGTTACGACCAGCTATCAAAGAGGAGTTGTTGCATCTCTGAGATTTAGTAACTAAGGCACCTAGGTAGCAGAAACCTTGGCTCATTGATGGGGAACAGGAGAGAGAGGGTGAGCAGCAGGAGGAATTTCAATATGTTTCAGCTGTGGGTTTATTAGCAGGAAGCCTAATTCAGCAGCAGTAGTGTGTTGTTCCCAGTTTGCTCAATGGGCTGCTTCCTGTATCCCCCAAGTAAGGCAGCAAAAACAATACCAGCCCATTGCTTTTAGCAGCATCTCTAAAAAATCACAGCAGTGGAACACAGTGGGATGCTTTAACTAGAGGCATCCTAAAAATGAAGGAAAGGGAAAAGGCAGGGTCCCTTTGGGTCTGCATATAGAGAACAGTGGTTTGTACCCTGTGCTGGTCTTCAAAGCCCAGCAGCTTCCAGTGAAATCAGAAGGTATAAGGAAATTTCTGATTTCCTCTTCTTTTTACTCTCTGGTTTGTTCAGCATAACCAGGCAATTCCCAGCCTCGATGCAGCATGTCCCAGCCCCTGTGCGGGACAGAGCCTTGTAATGGGTTCTTCAGATAAGAAGGTATTTCTCCAGGCAGTCAGGCACAAAGAGCTGGAACAGAATGAAATGCTTTGGCCGGATTATCTCTTTTTCCCTCTGCTTTAAATTGAAAAAAGATGTTCTCAGAAATGTCTGCCTTTCTCTCCATTACCCCAAAGAACAGCAGTTTTTAACCATTTCCACTGAAATAGCTGGGCTCTCTCTATCTTGTTGGCTATCTTTTTTTTCTCCAGAAAGTTACAGGCAGCTGTATCTGGCAGTGATATTTTACAGGAAAAAGAATTGTGTTGTCAATGTTCAAAACAAACAAAAAGAGCAATAACAAAATAGCCAACCTTCTTGCAAAAACCTGAGGGACTCAAATAGTATTTCAGCTGGAGTTCTGATAATGAAACCTTTGTGTTAGAAATGCTTCTCTGGCTGTTCCCATGAAAACCAACCTAAATTTGGCTCACTTAAAACCTCGGAAAATTTTCCATTGAGATACGTAAGAATTTGCCAGCCAGAATCTCTGGTGATTCTGTCAGTGTGGAGTGGGTGTGCTCATCCCTTCAGAGCAGGGTTCTTGCTGAGATTCCTGATCCCGTGTTCATGGCTGAGGTTAATACTTAATATACCAGAGATGAATAGAAACACTGGGCTGTTGTCTTCCGAGTGGGAGAGGTGACAGTATGTGTCCTGTCTTTATGAATCCAGACTGTGTGTGTAAATCAGTCAAATCAGTTTTACTGGCAGTGTCGCATTACAACACAAGCCTGGGAAATGGTATCCCTTAAAAAACCCCAAACAACACCAACAACTCTTTTTGAAAAAAATAACAAACCACACACAAAACCGCCTCCTATATGCTGACTGAATTACGCAGATGCCTTTTTTAGGGAGAGAGAATGCACGCTTCAGCCCAGGGCTGGGAGAGCTTATTCCATCCCTGGCAGCTGTGGCACATATAAATTCTCTGTCGTGGGTACTGGTACCTTCCCCCTGTCAGTGTTTTACTTTCTGGTCTTGACTCACCTGTCTCTGTGCCTCTAATCACAGGAATGTTGTTTCCCAGAACTGTCAGCATACATTTTTCCCTGCAAATATGAGGGGGGGATTATGCAGCGTAACTGTGCAAGTGACCATCCCTGGACTTCTCTTGCTCTCATCATGTGGGAAGAGTAATTTAAATTCTTCAGATTATTTTTTTTTTAGTATTGAGACTATCATGATGTATTACAGTGTAAAGGTTGCAGAAAGCTGAAATCTTATGGGCAGAAGCTCACTGAAAACATCTAACTCCCCCATGGGAATTCAGCCTTAAGAATGGACTCTATTAAAATTCTTCATGTCCCTGTGTTAAAGCTAAGTATAAGAACTGGAAGGGAATGAGTGGGCAGAAAAATGGGACTAGGCTTAGACCACTCACTGATGTATTACAGTGTAAAGGTTGCAGAAAGCTGAAATCTTATGGGCAGAAGCTCACTGAAAACATCTAACTCCCCCATGGGAATTCAGCCTTAAGAATGGACTCTATTAAAATTCTTCATGTCCCTGTGTTAAAGCTAAGTATAAGAACTGGAAGGGAATGAGTGGGCAGAAAAATGGGACTAGGCTTAGACCACTCACTGAAGACAATGATTCATGTCCCTGTGTTAAAGCTAAGTATAAGAACTGGAAGGGAATGAGTGGGCAGAAAAATGGGACTAGGCTTAGACCACTCACTGCAAGAAAGACAATGAGGTGCTGTAGTGTGTTCAGAGAAGGGCAACAGAGCTGGTGAAGGGTCTGGAGCACAAGTCCTATAAGGAGAAGTTGAGGGAACTGGAGTTGTTTAGTCTGGAGAAAAGGAGGTTCAGGGGAGACTTCATGGTTCTCTACAACTAGCCGAAAGGAGGTTATAGCCAGGTGTGGGGCAGTCTCTTCTCCCAGGTAACAAGTGACAGGACCAGTGTAAATGGCCTCAAGCGGCAGCAGTGGAGCTTCAGATTGGATATTAGGATTAATTTCTTCATGGGAAGGCTTGTAAAGCATTGGAACACAATGGCAGGGAGTCAATCCTCACCAGTTGAGGGATTTAAAAGGTGTGTAGGGACATGGTTTAAGGGTGGACTTGGCAGTACTGAGTTAATGGTTGGACTCCATGATCTTAGAGGTCTTTTCCATGCTAAGCAATTGTATGATTCTATGAATTTTTAGCACCCTGTCACTAGTAAATTCCTAATGCAACCCCTTTTGTAACCCAAGCAGTTTAATGGACATGGTAAAGATACCAAAGTGTCATTATCAGGGTCCTTGCTCTTGATAAATATCAGTTGATGGAAATGTCTCCTTCCATTGCAAAGAAAAAAATACTTGGAATATTTCATTTAAGCAGTACTGTACCTTTTTTTTGAGCTTTCTTTTCCCCAGTTTCTGTCACACTTCCCCAGGAGTGACTGATGGCTGGACTGCCAGCTGTTTAGAGAAATGTAGAACCATTTGTTCAAGATTATAACTTTGTAATAATCATAGAATGATTATTAATCCATATTCCTGTTGAATCTGATTGTTTATACTATTCTTTACAGTAGATTAGGGATTCCACTGAAAGAAGAAAATAATCTTAAAATAATTACTACAATTTTTTCCTTTTTTACTGTTGACCATCTGTATGGTTCTCTGATAATTTATTAAAGCATTTATTTCACTTTCCTTTTTTTTTTTTTTTTTATCTTTTTCTTGCTGAAACTACAGCTGAGGAAGTGGAAAGACTGGCTGCAATGCGTTCAGATTCTCTAGTACCTGGGACTCACACACCTCCAATCAGAAGAAGAAGCAAATTTGCCACTCTTGGGAGACTTTTTAAGCCATGGAAATGGAGGAAGAAGAAGAGTGAAAAATTTAAGCACACTTCAGCAGGTAATAGTTGCGGTGGGGTCGGTTTGTTAATATGTACATTTTTGCTCAACAAGGTTAAAAATTTGTAATTCAGACCCAATTTATATGTTTTAAAATGTTGAAGTTTGGCTTGGAGAGATCTGTCACATTCTAAAAGGTATTTTACTTTGTTGCCAACTTTTTTCTTTAAAAAAACCCAAAGCAACACATTGGGTGCACTACAATTAAAGCAGCAGCTCACCAAAGCGGTGTATTGAATTTCTGCTGCTAGAGCTGGAGGGTAACCCAGAAGAAACCTCATAGAATTGATTAGGCAGATTATGAATAAAGGAAATAGCAGTATAAAAAGATAACACCACATTCAAACAAGTGCAAGTGCTAATGGAGGAGTGAGAAAAATATATAACAAAGAAGTTGACTTCATGTTGAGTAACTTACATAACCAGAAATTACTCCTTCCATTGGGCAGGAAAGATGTGTCACTTGTTTTCTGAGAAAAACAAATCTCAATTCCTGCCACAACCCTCCCTCTGCCACTGCTCTCTAACATTCCTAGGTCAAGAGCCTTTTTAATTTTATTTTTAAAAAAGTATGGAAATCTGCAAAAATGTGGCTTTATATTGTAAATTGGCCTGAGCAAAAATCACAGATCTGGGCACTGATGCATGTGGTGGAAGCTTTGTGATCAATTTAGAAGGTTTCTTTGTTCTTTCATGATGACTAATAATTACTACATGTGGTTTTGCAAGTCTTGAGCCAGGATTGTCTGTGAGAAAACGTGAATTTTCTCCTGCTTTCTTACTCTTCTCACTAGAACTAGAAAGTGAGCAGTGACAATCTTGCTCCTTCAAGTGCCGGAGGAGGCTTGAGTTGCAGCCCAGTCGTTTTCTGCCCTGTTTATTGCACAGTGGAAGCTTTCAGGCAGGACTTGGCTGTACCTTCTGGCACCCCGAATCCCATAATTGGGCAAGAAGTCTCATTTAACTGAGTGCAAATTCTTGCATGAAGTTAAATGCAGAATAAGAGTTTTCAGGGTTTATACCTGAAGGCGTTCTTCACTGTGTGCTGTTTTGGCTGCTTTCTGATTTGTCAGCCAAAAACTAATGAACTGGAATAGATGACTGTATTACTCTGAGTGATGATCGTATTTTTCAGCCTGACAGCTGAGAAGCTATTGTCACCAAAAATGACATGTTTCTGCAAAACAAAAGGCTTGTCTTTCATGTTCTGTATCAGTCATAACCATAGTGCAGTGTAGCAGGATTTCCATGAAAACCGAATAGCTCCTATGGATGTGTGGACACTGTGGTGGCTCCTACTTTGAAGCTAGTTTCAGCATGCTGGGTTAGTTGGACAGCTAGGAGAATAACCACAGCCATTCAGGAGGTACCATGGGTAGCCAAAGCCTGCCTACTATTTATTTTTATGGTCTATCTAGATCCAGGAGGTGAAGCTGAGACGCATACTGCTGTGGTTAGACTGACTAGTTTGAAGCTGAATTGAATATGCCTACATAGTCTGCTCTGAGCATTATAAGAAGTGTTGCGTAGATTTGCCCCATTACCAAAATATTTGGAAAGTACACAGTGATCAAAACCAGAGTAAAAACATGTATTTCCTCTCTCAGATGAATAGGAAGCTTTACCACACATGCCAGCATATCTTCTTCCCCAGGAAGAAGGACTTCAGTGTCTAAAAACTAATTTGAAAGCTGGGTCTGCAGGTATGTTTGTCAATAGCAGTACTGAGTTTGGTCTTGGTTGAATCCAAAACCTTTCCTGTTTTTTAAGAAAAATTTCCATTTCTAATAAGTGAGCAGTATCCTGCAGCTGCTCTGCAAAATTGATATTCCTGTCAGCTCCCCTGCTACTAACTGCAGCAAAATTGACAAGGATGTCAAATTTGTTGAGCACCCTGCAGAAGGCAGGGGGATAGATTTACTTCTGGACTGTGCAAGAGCTAGGGCCCCACAGTTTCCATCATGCCCAGCCCTGGGAAATGGGAATCCACCAGCACCCCACCTGACTTCCCTTGACAATGCTGGAGTTAAGCAGCATTGGTTGTACCTAGGATGTGTAGTACAAAAGATTTTACACAGAGAAAACTAGCATTTTTCTGCCAGCATTTCAATGACTTCTTGTCTAATACCTCTGATCTCACTGAGAAAATATATTTAATCTTTATAATAAATCAAAGGACAAGCTTGTGAGATGGCATAATGAGAGCCAGTGTGAAATTTCGTAATACAGGCTTATTTTCTTCTAGTGCACAATAAAAGTGACACTTGAAAAAAAAATATTCCCATTAGTGTCCTGCAGACATGCATCCAAGCTTTCCCACCTGCACAGAACATCAGTAATTATCAAAAAAATAAATACTAATACAAGTATTTTATTAGGCTCTTATTTCCTGCAAAAATGTATCAATTATTATTAATGTCAAAAGTGGTAAGGCTCAAAACACATAGCTTTGACTGATGAAACTTCCTCTGGAATTAATGGGAGGTTTTTTCTGGAAGAGGACAGGAGGAAAGAGAGTCAGGCTGATATTTAAGGTTGAAAGGTTGCCTTTTTCTTGGTATTTCCAAGTGCTAACATTTTGTATCCGTATCTTTATCAGACTAAAAGCTCTGATAATTTATTCAGAGATGAATGTTTTAAAATATAGTTCAGCAGTCAATGGGCAAAAAAACCTTTTAGGTGTAGGAAAAGTTATTTTCTGACACCTGGTAATTGCATAAGGTGAGACAGAAAATAGGTAATTTGATTGATGGAGGACCTTAATGCTATGCTTATTATATATGGCTCCTCTCAGCACATCAATACTCAAATCGTGATGTTTGAGCATAACAAGTCCCACATCCTCCATCTTCATTATTGTATTATCGCTGACACGCCGAAGGTTAAAAGGATGCACGTGTTTCATGGAATTTATATATTTATAGGTTACGTTGGTTTTTCATACCCCTGTAGTGACTCTGCAGAAGGGTCCTAAGTCTTACATTGCCTTGGTGCTGGCTTAAGTCACGAGGATGAAAGTCATGGGTTTTGATGCAGCGTTCTAATGCCTTTGCCTTGCAGTTGGTTTGCCTGTGAGCATCATCACTAGGTACTTAGTAGAGCAGCTAGAGCAAGTAGAAAAGATGATGCTGTGGGATGGTCTGTTGTTGCATTTGGTAAGTGCCAGATGAGCCCCATCTGGGGTTTGATTTGATTGACCTCTTCTGCTGGAAGGTAGTGTGTTAAGGAGGTTGTAAAGGGCATGCACTGTGAGTGACAGACGGGCTCCAGCTATGGACAGGCTCAATCTCAGAGCAAACAGGAAGGGAGATTATAGTGCATGAGGGATTCCAGTGTGCAGGAACAGAAGCAAGTTATTTCTCACAGTAATTCTCCTCCTGGACAAAAATGAAGTTCCCCCAGCACAGAGTGTTTTTCAGTGTCAGGATTGCTAACCATTTTATCACAGAAGGTCCTATTGGAAGTTCTCTGATGGATGAGGAAACTCTCACAGTACAATATAAACACTTGTGACAGTGAAGTTCTATATACAGGGAGTTAGACAAAGAAATCAAACCCAGTCACGGTGTTACTCATGCTAGAGTCAAGAGCATGGTGTGTGGTTTTTTAGCTGATCTGAAATTTCATCTTGCACAGAAGTGTGGAAACCTTTAATTCCATGGAAGGTGGAGGCCCCCTCACCACAATGGGAAGTATGATAAAGCTGACAACTCTGCCTTTGGCAGAACAGGCAAACTTCTAAATGGCAAAATTCTATCAGTTGAAAGGATGGTGTCTTACAGCTGAAAAGGAGCAGTCTCACTTATGGCAGAAGAAGCCAGGAAGAAACAGAGAATTTTCTTTTCCTGAGCACATTTCCTTGGCTGAATGTAGCTGGGGTGGCTCCAGCAGGCTGCACAAGGTTTTTAAATCCACAATGGGTTCTTTGGGAACCAGCAAAGCAGATAGCAAGAGAGAAAGCTGACAGTCTCCTCAGCCAGACCTTTGTCATTTATTTTAATACCTTGATCCTGCTCTGCTTGCCTTGCTGTGAATTTGAAAAACATTCCTGGGTGTGTTGTTGTTTTATTGCAGTGCTGTATGCATGCTGGTGAAATGTCATTTCCTGGCGATGTTTTGGAGAAGGAAGTGCTTCTGAAATAAAGAAGCTTCAGGGAAGATAGATTTTGTGCTTACTTGAAATATTATTGAAGTTTTTTATCACTGCTTTCATCAAGAGCCAACTGTTTGCAGCCTTTCAGAAAAAAAAGAGGTATTTCAGCTGCTTAGCTGCTTGCAGGAGTTTGAATAGAGAAAAATGTCTTGTTTTGTCATTTCCCATTTCTGGTGACCTTCATTTTAAAGAATTGGTGTGTCCATCTTCCCCCATCCTTGCTCCCTGAATTGCAGCGCTCAGGCAAAAGGGAGGAGCAAGCACATAACTTGTACTTGAAGGAAACTGGTTGGAATGAGTATAGGAAGGCAGTGGATGGTGAGAAATTAAGGGATGCAGAGAAAGCTCAGCTGTAAATAGGAGAGGCAAAGGATTCAGCAATGTTTGGGTCAGGTACATTAGGCCTCCTGTACGATGAGCAGAGAAAGACCTGTGAGAAGAAAGCTCCAGAGAAAAGAGAAATCTTTTGAATGCAGCCTTTCCTCCTAGGTACTTTGAAACCTCCTTTCATTCATGTCCCAGATGCCCTTCCTAGAAATATTTACAACTTCTTCCACTGGGCAATGATCATGGATCAGTCTTATGGTGCCACAGCTCCCATACCCAAAACCAGTGGGTGAGCTAGCGAGCCGTGTCCTGTTCTGTGACCAAAGAAAGACAGGGCAGTGACTTCCTAGCCTCATGATTGAAGTGCTCTCCTGAGAATAGGGAAGACCTGCTCCAACTTCATTTAAAGCTTCATTCTGTTACTGTAAAGTTGTAGAGCCTGGTGATCACGAACGTGTCCAAGGTGTAGGACCTGGGAGTTGGAAAGGATGAAGACTGGGGTTGAAGTAGACCAGGATATCAGAATTGCTAAAAGGCATACCAGTGTGAGCCAGGCATCATTGGTTGGATTGGGGAGCACTGGGCTGGGGGAACAGGACTATCAGGGCAGGTTCGTGGGCTGATCTGCTGCCTAAGGGCCTTAAGACATTTTTAATAGCTGTCTGTACAGAGGATGGAAATCTTCTCTTTCTAGCAGTTTCTCTGTTAAACTGGAAGAGCTGAGGTCTGTGTGCTGGACCTGAAGATTTAAGCCCAATAGTGTAGACAATACCACAAAAGGGAGCATCTGGGTTTTTTCAGTTTGCTTTTCAGGGAGGCCATAACATGCTCTTCCATTTGCTTTCACTCTCACTCAAGTCATTTAAAGATAATCAAGTGTGCCAAAACAAAATCCACTTATGCAACCTTTAGCTGACCCACTCCCAGAATCTGCATTAAAACAGACATTTATTTTGTACTCCAATCTTTTATTTTATTTTTTAACTTGCTAAGCCTTGATGCTTTGTTTTTTCCAAACAGATTTTAATTTTTAAATGCTCTTTAAAAAATCAGACATCAATGTGTTTATATAAGTTAGGTCTCCCAGTCAGCAAGGGATTGTTTAAATTTGGCAATACTTACAGGCAAGGACTTTCAATGTTTCTGATGAATAACAAGATGAAAACAAAATGTGGTAGATCTGTTCAATTAGAAGAACTACTATTCATAAACCATACCCAGATCATTTTATTCCTACTGCTGATTATTTCTAACTATGATAGGAAAATATTTTGAACTTTTCTTTCCAGAATATTCCAATCAATAAAAATTCAATAATGTGTTGCCAATGCTTCTCCTAAACCTTTTGCTTTGCCAGTGATTGCTGTTTGTGTTTTCTCATGTAAAACTCTTGGGCTATTAAACTAGTCATGCTATTTAGGTGAGACCTTTGTCTGGGGAAACAGTGGAGAAGCGCAGCCTGCAGACATGCCTGCCCTTACCTCTGCCTGTGCATCTGGGGAGGTGGTCTACAGGGGGAGAGATTTTGGGTGTTTTTTCCAAGTACGAGGTTATTGAAGTCTTTTCTCAAAGGTCCTATTCTAGCCTGTACTTTGAAAGGAGTGGTTTTGTTTGGATCGTTGGCTAACAAGGAAAACTGTGCTTTAAAGCACCTCGTGGTCCCATTCTGTTCTTCTGAATTTAATTTAATATCTACTGTGATCCCATGAGAAAGGTATTAATATTTCAGTTACAATTCCTCTTATATTTTCAGGCCAGACTATCTCTACATTTAGGTATGGAGAACTGAAGTAATTATGGTTTTTCTTCCTTCACCATCTTATTCTTGTGAATTAGAAATGTAATTCAGAATCAGTGTTGAAAAGGAGAGTGGGGTCTCCCCTGCAGGGGAGCTGGGTCTGAAGTCACCCTGAGGCCTGAAATACCCCGAAGTCCTTCCTCTTCTGATCCATAACAAAGCCTGTTAATACTTCTGTGTAAAACCCTCCAATGACCCTTTCGATGTGAAACAGTGAGCAGGTGATACATATGCTGGTCCTAGCCAGGTATTTTTGCTGTGCTGGGGCAGCTCATAGAGTATTGATGCATTGCTGAAAATCACTGATCATTTCCAAGATTTTTGAAAAAGAAAGAACAATGGCACTGATATAAAACTTAGTCCAAACTTCCTAAAAGGAGCTCTGGTTTTCTTAAAAACCAGCAGTATAACCACTTTTCAGAGTTAGTAAGGGCTGTTTTTTTCACTGTTTTGTGATTTTCTGAGGGAAGTGCAAATTGTCATTCTCTGAAGAAAAGCACCATATTGCAGGAACTTGGGCTGTTCAGGAATGCACATTTTATCTGAAGGAAATTCCAGAAAATAAGTTTATAATTCAGTGTTTTCTAGATGAATCTTAGTTGAGTTTTTATTCTAATTTACATTTCTGTTTGAAATTTGAACTACATGTTATTAAGTATAGTTACAAATTTGAAATTCAAATATAAAATGGCCTGGTAGACAAGAAAACATTTGTATTTTAAGTCTGCTGAAATATTACACCACTTGAGTTCAAGAATTGAGCAAAAATCAGAATCCATTCTCAGTTTTATTTTTTGCATTGATCCAAAACTACACACTTAATGTATTCTGAATTTTGGAAGCGATAAAGAAGTATTCTAGGATTGTGCATAACTTCTCTTTGCATGCACTGACACTTTCTTAATGTCTTTTGAGAAACTGGCCAGAAAATGTACTAGAATTCATGCAAAACTGTAGGCAGCTTTTCAAAAATTTGATCTCTTGCCATTCTGTAGAGGGAGCAAAGCTAACCTGTGTATCTGCTTACTGCTGTGGGACCAAAGATACACGGCGACTTTTAAAACCAGTGGTCATTTTCAGCCTTGCAATTAGATAAACAGCCCAAAGCTTATGGTGGCAGAAGGCACTTCTTAGCAAAGGAAAGATGTGGGTGATGTTTGCTTCTTTATGGCCGGAGTTTAAAATTATCGGTGTTTTCAGATTTGTCACTTTAAGGAGATTAAAAGAATTCAAATGCATTCGGAAGTTGCAGATCTGATTTGTACAAAGAAGGCGGTGATAGCAGTTGTCTATTTTTATACTTGAATTGCCAACTGGAAGCTCCTGGTTCAAAAATGGGATGTATAATCACTCCCGCAGGAGCATGTATTCTGCTACAGAGCAGCATTGTGTTGTGTCTTCCTGAGATCTGCTGCAGAACATTTCCAGGGTTTAAGAAGTGGGCTTTGCTCAGCTGTATTGAAAAATGCGTTTTGGGATTGTTCTAGCCCTGTGCCAGCTGTAATGGAATGTGTGAAACGAGGCCTTTAAATGTGTCCCTTCTTACAGGAAAGGGAAGTTTAATGAGGCTGTTTGGTTTTTATGCTAATTACATTTCCAGCTGCTGTGTGAAGATTATACGAGGCCACCCAAACTGTAATGCTGCGACATAATTCTACAACAATGCATTCATGTTGAAATAATATAATAATACAATTAATCCATTAGAAAATGTACAAATTTTAATGATTGAAAGTAGATGCTGTTAGTAGCATAAGCTCCTGGAGGGTATATGGATTAGAGAATGATGTTCATTAGAGATGTTTTAAGAAGTGTTTTACCAAGAAATCAGCAATAATGGAATATCTGGCTGGGGGGAGGGAAAACCAGTGTGTTTGGAAGAAGCACATTCTTGTGTAAGACATTGTTGTATATCCTCAGCTGCTATTGCCATGACTCATGAACATAGTGTCTTCATCAGACTGGGTCCTTACAGGTTATTTTAGAGTGGTTTCATTTAACAACAAAATGTGTTGAAGCTGCTTTTTATTTTTAGATTGCGTGTGAAGCATGGAAATTAATTACTATTTCTCAGCCTGTTGGCTTTTGTTCTTTGGATTTTCACTGCTCTTTTTAAAGACACATGAGAAAATAGCAACATTTCACAGTGACATGAAGCCAATGAAGCATCTGGTCTGTGATGAGAACAAAGACTGAACAGCAGTCAGCTGTAGCACCAGGTTATCCCAGTGACCCAATAAAGATGTAGGCCCTTTCCATCAGGATGCTGGTTGGTCCCAGCATCCTGCTTTTAAGCAATTCATAGAATCACAGATTCATTTAGGTTAGAAAAGATCATTAATATCATCAAGTCCAACCTGGGTCATTTTGGTTATTCCACCAAAGCAACAGCCATTGAATAATGCTGGGCAAATTTATCATCAGTCAGTTGTGCACATCACCAGCTGTGCAGGTATTGAGACTCAGGGTAGTCCATTGGTGGCACCACAGGACCAGGGGCTTCAGCAGAGGAAATTGCTTAGTGACTTCACTGGTTCCCCTGCACTTTGGTCAGAGGTGATCATGGTCCTCTCACTCCCAGAAAAATGAAGAAGAAAACCTCTCCTTTCAGATACTGTTGCCAGGTACTTTCTGAAAGGGAAATTTGTCTTCACAATGATGTCTTCCCTCAAAAGTGCTGTTGGGGAAGTTTTATTCCTGGAATACTGTTTTGCTCTCACTTGGCGTTTCCCACAGGGGGGAAATGAAGCAGGAATCCCTGAGGCCAGCGTGGCAGTACCTCGAGTGAGTCCTGCTGTGACATCTGACCCGTGTTGTGATTGGGAAATGGGTTGGTGCAGTAATGTGAGCATGCAGCCCAATGACTCTAATCTGATGGGATTTTTGAATCACAGTAGCTGCCCTTTATTTCCATGTCCATGAACTGCATTAAAAAGGGTATTGGCAGCATGGATGAGAATTCCAGGTCCACAGGGATCTGAAACATGGATGGCAATCACCCAGACAAAACCATTAGCTTCATGAGCTCTTTCCAGGGATGCTGGGGCTAGTATGTTGAGGAATAATAAATAGTTGCTGGAAAGAGAAACTGAATTGCCCTGTGTACAGAGATTTAAAAGGAGAATACAGATTACGTATTGAGAATCAGATTATGAATTGGAAATCAAAGATAGCTTGATGAAGAGCAGTTTCTTAGAAATCTTGGTCTATTCTAGGACTTGTTTATACATTGTAACGTGAATTATTCAAACCGTAAATATTAAACAGATTAGTTATAACATGATAAACCCTTGGGTGGATGTTTATGCAGTTCATAAACTCATTCATTTTATTTTCATTCATTAAGGCACATTCAGTTCTGAATTAAAGTGTCCACACAAATGTTTAATGTGGCATTGGTGATCCTCCTTGAATTATTTAATTCAGATTGTTTTTCCTGAGTGCCCATGTAAGTAGCCACAGGAGCTAGTGTGCAGGAAAGAGTAGATCAGATAACTACCTGAGCTGCCACAAGACATAGGATCCAGAGGCTCTATTTGGTGAGAGCTGCACCTGGCTACTTGGGCTGCCTGAGGGACTGAGCAAAGGAAGTCCAAGGTGGTGATTAGAATGTTTAATGAAGAGAGGAAGCTGTTGTGCTCTCTTCCAAATTCTGCTGCTAACCCATTCAGTCGTGTTCAAACAATGCCTATAGATTACTGAACTCCGAAGTGTTGCAGGATATAATTGCTATTTCACCAGGTTTTGTTTGTTTGGGGTTTTTTTGATTAATCTGACCATGTGTAGGGTTTCTTCAGAACTGCAGCTCACCAAGTCAAGTAATTCAGAGAGAATCTTTCATTCCGATAATAAAAACAATAACTAAAATGTAAAAGAAAGTCTTGGAAACCAGAAGCATAGGGAAAATACTCATTCTTGTTAGAAGCTAAACTCGTTATTTTGAAGAATCTTACAGATTTTCTGAATATCTATAATTTGCTTTATTGATACCAATTTGCTTTATTGATACACTTGCAGATGAAAGTTTCAGTCCCCTAGGATGGTGTCTGTATAAAGAAGATTCAAGTAGTTAAAAATAAGACTTATTTCTGGTTTCCATTTGTTTGTATAGGCTAAAGACATAATACTATCTGTTAATTGCATCTGAGTTGCTTATTATGTACACAATGTCCCACACTTTTAGATAAAAGTACTGGTAGAACAGATCCATGATGCTGAACATCTCTGGCTATTCCTTTTTTGCATGCTGGAGTGTAGCAGGTATGTTTCTAGCTTGAAAAATGAAATATCTGAGTCTCTTATTTTGCAGATGAATGTGCACATGTAGATTTTTGAAGGACAAACCTTAGTTCCTCCTAAAAAGGTTTAAATTTGATAATTAGTGCTCTTAGTCTTTTATATCCTCAGAGTTCTATATGCATCTCTCCAAGTTAATCAGGCAATCACAAACAATTCTGTTTATCAAAACAGGCTGTAAAAATCATCCTTTTGATATGATGAATCACACGTTTTCAACTTAAGCAACAGTATTGCTTGCTATTTTAAAAGATAAGTTATTAGGGAATTTATGTTTGCCACTAGCTACCACTCGAGTCTGAAAACTTGCTCACCTCCCTATGTTTTGCAGGAAGCTCCTATTCTCCATGTGCTTTTCATTAATTCCATAGTTAAAAGTAGCATGGAGCTGACAGCTGAATGTGCATAGATAAGCAGTACTCTGAGAAAGGTCCAAAGAGTGCCCAGATATGCTTCTGCCTGAAGGCAATGACATATATTTGTGCTGAAAAT
>NW_008672324.1:56122-57825 GCF_000695815.1 Acanthisitta chloris | reverse complement strand
GATGAGTTCTCCCGCTGACCTCACTGGGCGCAGGGTGCCTGGCAGGCAGTTGCTGAATACCACAAGCCATTGCTCATACAGACAGGCCATGAAGGCTTCTGCTAGCTGCAGTTTCCCTTCTGAGGTGCTTTGTTCCCAAAAGAAGACCATGGGATTTGGTGGGTGCTCAGCTCTTTGCAGTAATAAACAATAATGCCTAGAGGCCAAAATGTTTCCAGGATGTGCACATATACTGAAAACACACCCTTACAGCCTTTTATAGTTAAGTTCTGTCTCAAGACACTTTGAAGCCCATGAATTTTCTATCACTATCAAGAATCAATACTGCATTTACACTTCTATGCTGGCACTTATGTTTTCCAAACTGTGCATGTACCTCTAATAGCCTGTGTGCTTTATGGACCTGATCGAAAGCCCCATAAAAATGATCATTTGATTTTCCCTGGTTTTCATGGGCATGGGATCAAGTCTGTATTAAGTAGTCATAGTAGCATTCCTCCCAGTTTCGTATCTAATGATAAAATATGCTACAGGTAGATTAAACAGCAGATAAAAAAATAGATGTAGTTGGCTGTGAGTGAAATATTCTGATGAAATTTGGACTAGTGTTTACATATGCCTGAGTGGTAGTGGTTTTTTCTCACCAGCTAGTGGCTTCTTGTACATCACTTCAGTCCTCAGTCTGGAGGATTTTAGTTTATAGTTGTGGAAAAAAGCAGCTCAATAATTCCATGAGGAACAGAACCTATGAAACAGAATTTTGTATGGGTTGCTCCTTCCTGAATATTTTGCTGTCTGATCACAAGCCTATGGCAATTCAGATCAATTTTCCCTATCCAGCCTCCCGGAACTTTAGAAACATTACAAATTTGTGATCTTCTATCCTGACACCAAAGTTTGCCAAAATTGTAAAGAAGTAGTGAAATTGTCAACAAAGGCAGATGAAGACAAGAAAACCGCTGCTGCTGCTGCTGGAAATACACAGGAAGGGGTGGGAGAAAACAGACATTGGCTGGCTGCTACAGAAAAGGGTGCCTTAGCCATTCTGGTTTTAGACTGGGCAGTAAGTTTGGAAGAATGACAATGCACATTGCATCCTTTTACAACATCCGTCTCCAAGCGTCTGGAACTCCTTTATCAAATGTACTTCTGTAAGGAAGGCAAGGATCAGGACAGGGCACCTCTGGGAAATTGTTTATGGGATTTTATGGTCAGTGGAGAATCGTGCGTCCTCACTCTTCCATTTGCTTTGAAAAGAGCCAGGGTGTGAATGGCACCCTGCAGGCATTTGTAGGGTTTGGATCAGATCCCTGAGAGAGATCCGGAGGTTTCTCGGCAGACAAACAAATGCAGAACAGTCACAGGAAGATTATTACAGAAAATTCATGAAATTTGATTTATACATTAAAAGAATGAAAATGGAGACAGCTACTCTTAATTAGTGGTGGATTTAAACTGACCCTACAGTCAGTCAGGCATCCATTGTTTATCTCCATAGCACAGAACTGATGCAGGAGTTCTAGCACGCATACTCATCTCTTGTAGTAACCAAGTCCATACACTATCTTTTATTTAGATGTGATGTTTACGCCCCAGAAAGCTTGCAGTTTGGAATGGCTGCCTCTAAATATTGATGTTGATTTTTTGCATCTGAATCTGCAAAGGCATTGTGCTGAAATGAGAGACCGGTGACGCTGTAGTAT
>NW_008672324.1:28300-56097 GCF_000695815.1 Acanthisitta chloris | reverse complement strand
CAGGCTAAAATGCACTGCAAGAAGCTGACAAAACCAATCAAAATCCCCCTGTTTGTTAGTCTAGCAGATTAGTCCATTTTCTGATTTCACTGTAAGGGTTGTGAGACTGGCTTAACTGCCCTCGTTTGAGTGACTGCACTTAGATCAAGGCAAGCCTCAGCAGTGTCATTCATAATGTCCCACCTTCTGAATGCAAGAAACTGAGGCTTGAATTGGTGCCACTGAATTAACATAATTAATGCTAATTCACATTTTGGGCAGGACATTTCAATTAGTATTCTTGCATCCGTTGAGAGGGAGTTAGCTGAGGTCCTCTTGCAGAAGGTCAGGAGCCAGCCCCAGACACTACCTCCCATCGGTCAGGAATCATTAACAGCATCCCATTGGTGATCACATGTGCTGACACCTGATCACTGGTTTCCAGAAGACCAGAGCCCTTTGTTGCCTGTGAAGACATAGATATTTTCACAATTTCTTCTTTGTCTTCTGCCACTGGTTCATGTAGTGAATTGAGCTTGGTCTGAGCTCTTCAGCATAATCATGACATCTTCCTCCTAGGGTCCTGATCACCAAAATGACCACTGAGAGAAAGAGGTTGTATTTGACCAGGATCTTCAGAATTTATCTGTGGAATTATGTGCTCAGAGGGAGAGAGTGGCTTTTATGTGTGATATCTGTTGTCTTGGCAACATGGTTTCATCCAGAAAATACCATGTATATTTGAGAGCCATTGTTGCCCCATGCTGCAATATGTGTTATATTGGTCTGCTTTCTTTCCTTGCATCCCTAGAAGGGAAGACTATAAAAGAGAACATTGTGAATACACAGGATAGAAAAGCCACAGGGGAAGAGAGCTGAGACGTTCCCCTTCTGTGCTAATTGAAAATACGCCAAATCATAGTTCACTGCACAGATAAACGGGAGAAACAGAAGAGAGGCTTTGAGGATTGTGCTATCTAATAAACCCAGTGGTATCTCCAGAAGAGCAGAGCTCTCTCTTAGCCGGTGCCAAAGCAAACATGGTACCAGTATGCATATGATGAATAAATTGGTTTGCATCCTTGGTCTGAAACTCCCTGTAGATTAAGATGAACAAAGCGATAGCTTTTTCAAGCATATGTGGCAAGGTGTGGGCTAAGCAAAGTAAATTTGCTGCTGGTCTAATGATGCCTCTTGTGCTGCAGAGAAGCTGGATAAAAAGAGGGTTAATATTCAGAAGCCCTAGATCCATATTATAGTTGATTTGCAGCAAGTAGGGTAGAGTCTCCCTATTCATCTAACACCTGCTAGTTCTGTAAAACCTTTGTGTATATATGCTTATGTCCTACTTTTTTCTCCCAGAATCTATACATGTATTTGAGCTCACTACATTGCCTCCCTGCAGCAGATGATGTAGAGCACTTTTTTGTCTATTAAGCTCAGTTGTAAAATCTTGTCACCTTTAGTGACAACAGGCCTGACCCTATGTAAAAATGTAGTGAAAGCAGGAGGCTTTCTGCTGCATATCTAGGGCACTCCTGGTAGTGAGAAGTCCATTTTAAGTAATGCTCTCAAGGAAAGAAGAACACAAAAAATGCACACACATTTATTAGAGGAGATAACTGTGGAACAAAATTGTGTTGATTAACAACGAACGGGAAATGGTTTACAAAATGCTGATTTCTGGGTCATCATTTGCTTAATTTTTCCTGTTTCGCTTTGCTTGAATAATGAAAATGCATTGGTCCCATTAGTCTCCAGGAGCTGTTCAGTCATTTCCATTTGTTAGTTGCCCATGTGAGTGTTTCCCCAAGTCTTTTGAAGTGGGACTACCTCTGTGTAGGAAGAGAGTCTCACAAGTCACCCTCTCATCCTGTTCCTGACTCTTTGGCATCCCCATGGTAATTGAACGAACTGCTTATGTGGAAAAGTAATATGAGGAAACCACTGAGGCAATTTTAGCTGTCTCTTAATGAAGTGTAACAGCTGGAAATCAGGAGGAGCATGATCATCATGGGACCAATCAGCCCTCTGTGGAGAAGCAGCAAGTGCTGTGTAAACCACAATCAGTATGTCTGTGACGAGAGCAGTGCTGTACTGAGTGGGTAGCTAATACTGTGGTGGAATGCTTAAACCCAAACACCACTTTAATTAAATTTCATTGAGAATTAGGCTAGGAAATATAAATTAAGCAGTTGACAAGATTTTTAAAAATTGGAACCAATCCTGAGCTGACGTGAACACACTGACCTGTCTCTCCTTGCCATCTGCCTGTGATCATTTTTGTGCCGTAGGATATCCTCTCCAGCCAGTGGCCCACTGCATTTTACTAAAACCTGGGATTTTTACATTCTTTCAGTACTGTCTGCTTTGAGATTGCTCAGAGTGTGCCTCTGGAGAATTTTATTTCATTTTTCCATTCTCCATATCGTGGGAAAATTCTTAAGTCAGATAGCAGCTTCCTCAATACAGTTGAGTCTCCAATTCTCCCTGCCAGAGGTGTCCCAGACAGATGTTGATGGTATTGTGTTCACTGCAGGAATTGACAGCAGCAGAAGACTTTACCCATGGTAGAAAGAGAACACGCACAAGAGACGTGGCATGATTCATCACTCGTATTTCAGCCCTTTTACAGCAGGTAAAATGCCTGCAGAAGTCCTGGATCTGCCCAGAGAATAACTCCCACAGTGAAGAAACTGTAAGAGACAACCAGCAGGGCCTTGTCCAAAGCTGTGCTTGCCTTTGGGTATCTCAAGCAGGCATCTAGGCCAGGTCCTTGGCTCACAGTATTTTCTCAGCTTGTCTTCTGTCCTGCAGCCCAGTGAGCAGACAAGGAGAGGATAAACAAAGCACAGATTGCCTTAAAGTCATGCGAGCCGCAGAGCAGTGCTAGGCTAAGATTTCAGTTCATTTTGTTTTGCAGTGTGATCGATCTTTCCCATTTTTTTAAATAGTTAGCACTGATGCCATTGGGATAACACAAAGCAGCAAATAACAATTGACTTTTGCTTATATAAGATCAGGTTGTACTTTGCTTTACAGCTTCATTTCAAATATCTCAGATCAAATTTTGCTTGCAGTTATGTCTAGGTATTTCCTATTAAATCCATCAGGTTGGATAACACTGGCATTGTAAATAAAAGCATAAAAATTGCCCCAAAGTGCAGTGTTCATCCAGTCTTTTATTCTGTTCAGTTACATGCCTTTTAGTTGCCAAGCTGATTCCTAGTTTGAAGTGAACCTGTGCTCAGTGCTTGAAGATAAAAAGTATGGGGCAGACAATATGCTACTTATAAGTGAGGAACAAAGGTAGTGGCTGAATCTAGATGGCAGGAAGACAAACAAGCATGAATAGATGTGATTGTTGCATACTTACACGTACTCACATGCATTCATTCTTTCCTCTTTCTAGTTTGAAAAACCTAGTCAAAATCCATAGACTGAAGATATGTAACTCATAAATTATATTTTGGCAACAATTTAGGTGTAGATTGATGTGAGCAACTATTCTATAAAGTTAAATAATGTATTAAGAAACATGTAATGACTCAACTTGAGGAGTGAACCATCCAGAGCAGCTTATTCAAGGGCAATATATATAGATATAGAGAGATACATAAATAAAAGATACAGCATAACTCAGTAAGCTGGAACAAGTTGGAGAGGCATAAAATGGTATATGTTCTAGTTCTTACCATCCATGTTTTATTTTAATGTGTTACTTTTGCTGTATAATTTTTAAAACATTCCCATTCTTGCCATTTGTAGAGCATTTTTAGCCTTGGTTATGTAAACATGTACATATTTTATATTACTTTTGAATTGAATTTATGGATTGGATGGCCCTGAGTAGAAGTAAAAGCAATGGAACACATAATAGTAGTAGGTTTCTGTTTTCAGCTTAAAATAGCTTTGAATTGAGACATGAGTAATTTAGGTTCTTTTTTTTTTCATTTGGTAAATGCTCCCCAAAAATATAGACAATGAGAAATTCCTAACAAGTAAAATGTTTCACTAGATTTGCAGGGCTCCTAGTGATATAGCTGTGATAATGCCAATGAGATGTAAAGTGAGTGTGTACCATCTGGACCTGTATAAGAAAGCACCTAATTCTTCCCATCGCCTCATATTTCAGTATGTGATCCAGGAGGGATACTGTGTTTCCTCCAGCTGTATATTAATGTGCACAGGCATATCCTCTTTCCTCCTCTCTAGAATTGTCCAGGCCCATCAAGAGTTTCAGATGAACAATGCCGATTGGAATTAGTTGCAACTGAAATGCTCAGAGGCCAGGAAGCTGAGAAGTGAAAATGTTTACCCCCATTCCTAGTATGCTGTGTGTCTGGATGTTGCTTCACACCAGTGTTCAGAGTGGCCCGGGATACTCTCAGGCATTTTTGAGCATTACTGAGTGAAGTGCCAGAGCAATGCTGGCGAATTGGGTTGTGAATGACTTCAGACTTTCATGGGGAACATTCAGGCAGATGAAACTGCACAAACTGGATCTGACAGAATAGCTCGTCAGACTTGCACACAGTGCTTTAAGCTCAAGGAGGCTACATAACATGGAGTGGCATGGTGGAAATGGAAGAAATTCCTTGAAAAGAGTTAGTGTAAAAAAAAGTCAGACACCATTTTCAGTGCTGCCAGCACCAATCTTTTACAGAGACAGTAAAGAAACTCTCACTCTAAATGGTATATTCCTGGGAAATGTAAATCCTGATAAACCTGTTTTAGTGTGCCTCAGATGTCTTGTTATGTTGGCTTACAGCAGTGGGCCAGTTTGAAGAGATTCTGTTTGTAGTGAAGTTGTGGCTATCAACCTGTTCCTGGTGATTCCAAGGAGGAGAATGAATTCACAGTGTGCCTTTGCCTCATTGAACACAAAGGGAGGATTTAAAGAGCTGCCAACCCTTTGGTAGTTTTAATATTCAGACTGCTTTCCTCTTTGAGAATAGCTGATCTTTAAAAATATACCCCTAGGTGTGGTTTTGTGGCATCATTTTTTAGAGGTGTATAATGTAGGTACAGTTAATTAGATCACTTTGGTGTTAATTAAGTGCTTTGAAATTCTTGGAGAGCTTTACCTATGACAGTTCTCATCAAAGTGATGTGTACCAGATGTACCTGAACCTCAGGCAAAAGTATTAAGATGAGAACAGGTAAATTTCATGCTCCATCAAAAAAAATCATAATGATTTTCCTGAGTTGGGTTTATCACAATGCTGGCAAAACAATTTCAGGGTTTCAAACAATTTAACAGTGATCTTATATTTGTCGTTTCCCTAGTCTGTTCCACTTAATTACAGGAGAGTAAAGTGGAAATACTGTCTTTGATTATATCTCCATGTCCCGCTTGAGAATAAAGGGATTGCTCTGGTGTACTGAGAGCACTATCTGACCGACAATGGCTGTAATAACATCTGCTAATTAGAGGATTTGGCAAAATAATTGCAATTTTCTACTTAAATTAGAAAAGTACTCAATAGAATCCATGATTCTTCTTCAGCTTGAGGGATACACAGAAGGCTTGCATTAGGACAGGCAAATGACTGCTTATTAACAAAATAGGCTGGCACTAGAAAGACAAAGCCACAATTGTTTAAAAGGAAAAAAATGCAGAACTTCTCACCTGGGACACATGGCTCTCTCCCCCTCTTTCTCTCTACTTCTCTGTGTATGCATGCACTCACAAGTCTTGCTTGTTAACTGTATTATTTTAAGAATAGTCAATAGTATTCCACAGCACAGCAGCAGTAGGGTTGTTTGGGAAGAGGACAAGACATATTATTGCAGCATTTTATGAAGAACAGCAGGAGATCACAAACCACTTAAGTCGCCATGTCACAGAAATATGATTATGTATTTATAAAGATTAATTTTTAATCATGCTGTTAGCTACAAATGTGCCTAGATCACATGTTTGGGTACAAATATTCCTTGAACTCTGGTGAAGTTCCTGTCTAAATTCAGAACAATGAAATATGTGCAGTATTTCAGCTAGGTCTGGAATGTACAAAAATGCTGTATATTCAGTTACCATGAAGTTTTCATACCTGATTGAATATTACAGGAAATGCTCGTGCTTGTGTTACAACTATGCCCATCATTCATTTCTTTTGATGTATAGTCAGAATTATGCTGATACTGCAAATAAAACTGTAGTCCTATTGTTGTCATTAAGTGTGTAATTCATGACAGTGCACAAGTGGTATTGAACAGACCAGAAAAACACATACTCATAAATTCATATACTGAGCATTATCCATTTAAGCATATTTTCAGATAAAAGCTTTATAATCTGGGGACTGAAAACCTAGCAGCAGTACCATGATTGGACTTTATAATATCTTCATCTAAGCTTCTGGAAGCTGATGTGCATTTGTATATTAAAACTGCTCTGAATCTTGTGTAGAGAAACATCTATGAAATTCAGAGCCAGCAGCACCAACCCTTCAGAACTTGCCTATCTCAAAGAATAAATTAAGTGGGGGAAATGTTACAGTCAGTGGACACTGCTCCCTCTTGCTGTTCACTTTCAAGTGTAACTCCTCTGCAGGGGTCTTTTCATTAATGAAGCATCATGCTTCATATGCCTTTTCTCCATATAAGTTGTTGTTCTGGGATGGGCAGCCTGGCTCAAGTCACTGCTTTTTTCAGAGGCTCTTGGGGGGATCTTGGACAAACCATGTTCATTAGCATCTGTCCTGCACACAGGTGCTATGGTTGAAGCAATAAATAAGGGCATTAAAATGTTCTTTGTTCGTATATGGGTTAATCTTTTCCACATAATATTTTCATAGGTGCAAAGTATAAACTGTGTAATATTAGACATTTCTCAAAGGAGACACTTCAGAGCAAAGCTATTGGGAGATCTCAGAGACATAAATAAAGCAAAGTTGGACAGTGAGGGGAGAAGTGTTTCTGCACCGAGGAAACATTTTTGATCAAAACCTATCAATGGGCTTTGACATTATTTTGGTGTTACAAATGGTAATACTCCCCTGTATCTTGAAGTAATTTATAATGAACAGAAAATAAACAGCACCTCATGTCATAGACTGCCCAATCTTTATCATTTTTTCTACTAGCATATTTTCCCAAAGCAGAAGCATAGATATGTTACTTTAGCATTAAAACTTTGCATACCTACCATTCATAAATATTAGTCTGAAAAAACATCTCTTCAGTTGATTTTACATTTATGTGAGCCGTGCATATCTGATTATTGGCGTTTTCTTTTCATAAGTATTTGCACAGTCAAGTTTCACTCACATGATTACTCACAAAAAGCAGTCAGATGGCTGGGCAATGTGTCCATAGTATGAGAAGAGATGTTTGAAGTAGCATAAATGGACAGGATTTACCAAATCCTGTCACTACAGCCTTAGCCTCGTTGCATACAGGTCTGATTCTCACTAAATATAATGCAGGCCTTTTGAAACAAAATAAAGCCTTAACTGTATATTAGCAACATAATTAATCTCTCAGCCTCATTTTTGTAACAGTCCCTTTGCTAATGATTGTGTGACTCATCTGGCTGATGGGTCCAGCCACATCTGACTACACCAGCACAGACTCTCCAACGTGCCTGTGCACTGCTCTGGGTGAACTTCTCCATAACTTACCTGACTAGAGAATGAAGACAGTGGTGGAAGGGGGCAAGTTTGTTGAGCTCCAGTTACACCAGTTCAAGAGTGTTACACTGCTTCAATAAATTTATTTAAAAATAAGTTTGCATATTTTGTTTGCTCTATTTGAATATATAGAAAATATATGTAAGCTGCAGAAATAACTTAACAGTGACGATCAAGACTTTCTAAATCACTAGAGATATTTTTATTTCCAATTTCCAGATACATTTTCTTCCGCAGGTTTTAGTTAGGCAGTATGTGATAAGTGTACAGCTTTCTGTATTTAAGAAGTACTCAGCACAGAATATAGCTCTTAAGAAACCATTCATCTTAAGTGGATTTATTTCATGTAGATGAAGTTCAGCAAGAAAATCTCCCTCAGGTGGCTACACTAGTCATTAGTATTGCTAGTTCAAAAGGGAGCGCAGGAGAGTGGTAGATGAGAAGAGCAGTCAAAGCCAGTGTTGGTACCCTGCTAGTGGCAAATGGAGGGTGGTCAGGATGCTACACACTACCTCCTGTGTTGTCTGAGAGCTCTCCTTCCTCTTAAGCTGAGCTCAGTTATTCTCATGCATACATTAAAGGTGATGGTCTAAAGTGTATTTGTTTGATCCCAGGCTGGGCTCTGGTCAGCAGGTGCTCCCCACACCTGCACAAAGCTGTTAGGAGAGCTGTTTCACCAGACATTCCCCTTCTTTCTGCAGGGTTTGCACTGCCTACCCCAAAGCCTTTTTGTCACAGTTATACAACTACTTAAATGTGTAGCAGAAGTTCAGTTTTGGCAGAAATTGCAGCAAGGGGTGGGACTTATTTCTGAGTTTTGTTCACCATTGTGCTTTGAAGTTGATTACAGTCAGAGTGATGACTAAGTAGCTGGGCTGGGAATCAGAAAACCATGTTATGCTCTGAGTTTTGCTGCCAATCTGCTGTGCAGTGCAGTGTGCCTCTGTGTTCCTGCAGATCTCTGTGCATGAGGCCTGATGCAGGCAGCAGCTGTGCCGTATCGGTTATCAGTGGAGTACCATCCTGAGGCTGCATGCTCACTACATGACCAGTGTCGTGTAGTGTCTGGTTGGGGATCACCATACCTCTCTGCAAAGCAAGATCTTCATCCCCAGCATTTGCCTTACCCTTTCTGACCTTTCAGGACTTGTTAAGTAAACCTTGGTCCTCAACCTTGCTGGCCTGAACATTAATGTAAGCCTTCAGCCAGTGATTTCAACTTACCCTAGAACGGCAAACAGCTGGATAACCTCCCCTGTCAAAACTGCAAAACCTGGTCAGGCTCTGTCGAAGCTGGTTAAGCTCTAGTTAAGTTGCTCAGTCACTGAGCTAGTCTGTGAAGGCCCAAGGGCCTCTCCATGATGGAATTATTATTGGCAAAGAAAGTAGTTATAGACAGCTGGCTATAACAAATGTGAAGAGCATGCCCAGTAAATTAAAAGTTATTTCTACTTGGTCCCATTTGTAACCAATTTAAATGGAGATTTTTTTAACTGAAAATTTATGTAAAAATATGAGTATAAAATGAGTTAAGACTGAAATATTTGGCATGACAATATTCAGTGCTTGAGCCCCAGACAGAAAGAGAGGAGAAGCACGCAGGCTCTGTGAGCCTTGTCAGCAAAAACCTCACTTAAGTTCACCCAGCTTGGTTTTATTAGCAAAGCATATGAAAGGTCAGGCAGATTTCTCTTAACAGCCTAGTTATGCTATTTATCTAAGGAGTCTATTCTCTATCATTAAAATAGCTCTAATGCAGTTACATGCCGACTGACAGTTATCTGCCTCTATCTTGTTGTATGCCTGCTAAGTCTTACAAAGAGAGGATTTTTATTTTCTGTGTTCCCATAAGAGCAAAATAAACTGTCAAAGCATTCTCAGGTAGCCTCAAAGATAAATTAAAAACTGTGATGAAATAAAGCCCACTGTCCAATATGTTTACCACATAAAATAAACTTGACTTTCAAATTCAGATTTTCAGCCTCTATTCTTGTCTGGCATCTGACAAGAATCTGACTGCAATTTTATTTTGACTTCAAATTCAAGCCAGGAAGTTGTCTCCCCCATCCTGAGGCTGGCAACAAGACATAGTCATAAAGAAAATGACCAGGTCAAATAGGAAAAGCACAGAAATAAATTGGAATTTCTTTTTTTTTAAAAGTATTGATCTTAAATAGAGAAGTTGTGTTTACTATAGCTTGAGGCTTTCCTTTCTCTAAAAATAACATTAATATTATTGGCATTGGCTGTGACAGCAGGGATCAGAACACCTACAAGGGTGTTACTTGTAGAAATACATGGTAAAAAAATAATGTTTTGAAATGCCTTACTTCTTCCACTGTAATAGCTCATATTCCTCATCTGCCTGACTGGAGAACCAGAAAGCTATATGAATGATTTACTGTAGGCATCTCACCAATTTCCTTTGCTTTATTCATCACCTCTTCAGGAAATCCACAGCATGGCAGTGATGTGTGCTCTTCCTTAATGTAAAATGCAGGCATATGAGGATTAGAAATTTGTACACAAAAAAGACCTGTTCGTGTTACTGAAACTAACCTGCGAAAGCCTTTTTTTAATTTCATATTTAACCTAGCTGGGCTTAAAAAATTACATTAAAAGCCTGTGCAAGCTCAGAGGTTTCCCGTGGAGCTTTTGTGTAAGCTCAGAGCAGAATAGCATGTTGGCAGGGTCTCGTGCGAGTGTGTGAGTTAACAGTGTATTGCCTCACCATTTCAGACTGGACCATGAATTTCCTTTTGGCTCTTGCTCTTTATTGTCTTCTTGTCTTCATTTACTCTCGTGCACGCTTCCTCAAACAGTTTCTCCCTTTCCTCCTTTGTCCACAAAAATGCCTGCAACCCTCCCCACACCTATACTACAGAAGACATTAAATCGGCAGCAGCAGGGGAGTGCCAGCCCAGATCCAGGCACGCAGCTGGGTCATCCCTCCGTGCCTGTACCTCGGAGGCACGTCCTGAATTAGTGAATCTCACAGCTGAGCCCCCAGTGCTCAGAAGTGTAGACTAATCTGAATATGATAATCTCCATGTGAGCTGTTTAGAGAGCAGCAAACTTAACTGCTTTAGGCATGCTCTTAGCAGGCAGTTTTTGCCATGCATTTGCAGAAGGGCAAAGTGAATTCAAGAAGACAGTTTTGTCCTCTTACAACACTTGCACCCCCTTCAGGCCAGTTGCTCTTGTATTTTGAGTTCAAAGGGCTGGACACAGCTCCCGCAGCTACTTTTCCAGGCAGTAAGGCACTCACCACAATGGACAATAAAATTAGGCAAATATCCCTCACTTACTCCCTGCTGCAGCCTCTTTTGGTAGATCGGTGTCTCCAGCTGTGATTATCATTGATGAAATAATAACATCCAATTCAAGTTTCCTGTATACTTTTTTTGAACTCCTGTTTAGCTTATAAATAAAAACCTGGTATACTGAAAGAGAAGTTACACATCTCCTGCTTCATTCCCCCTGGTTCTGTTCTGGCCTTGGTCTTAGATCATTGCAGGAGAAGAGCTAGGTCTTCCTGAGTGCCCCGAGGCATCTGTAGGGGACTAAAGTGTTTCCCTGGCAGTTATAATAATTCTGTCACTCTTACCAAAATTACTGCTCCTGCAGGACCCCACAGGGAGACCGTGGTGTTGAGAGCTAGCTTTGGATGAAATTCCATGACATTTTTCTTCACTTCCTATTTTCCCTGGAGTGTTGCGGTTTTGCTATCTTGAAATAGTGGGTTTGAGCACTCGTATTTTGAGATGACCATTATAAGACTCTGTAGATATCTGGTACTTTTCTGGAAATTAAGAACTTTTAATGTGAACACTAGAACTAAGAAGCACAGGCTGTTTGTTACATCACTGTATTTTAATGTACTGAACAGCACTGAAGTGAGCCTTGATTTTAGGTGGTAGCATTGAAACTGCAACCACACAGTGACAGACAGTATTACAATAGTAAATATTAAAATATGAGATTTCTCTGAGGGAATGTAGTTGTAGCTTATATATGGAAAACCATTAGCTAAAAATAAACCTTAAAAAATAATTCTTAAATAGACCCGCAAGGACATTGTGTATATTTTTCTCTCATTAAAATTTCCTGTTGTCTAAAATTATCTTTAATTAGGATTGCATAACCTAACAATAAAACTGCTGAGGATTAGAACCAGCAGACACATTCAGCTCACGGCTTTAATTAGATTAAGCTCTTCATTGCCAGAAGTAAGAGATGGAGCATTAGACCTCTTTAACATTTAATCTGGAGAATGCTTTATAATTATATTTAATATTCTGAGGCAAAAGTTTACAGGGGAAAAAGAAGCAATCTGCCAACATTTTTTTATGTAATGCTTGCTTAGCTGTTTTTCACATTTTGAAGACAGATTGTTTCAGGAAGGCATACCAAGATTGGGTGGGGGGTGGTCCTCACACGTATGCACAGTGTCATAAAAGTACAGATTGCCTCTAAAGTGGCTTTGTCAGTAGCTACCTCACTTTTATCCATATATAATCCTGTTTTCTTCAAGACCATGGAAAGCATTTGAAAAAGAGTAAGTCTAGTAGTGTTTCTAGTAAATCATCAAATCTGTAATCAGTCGTCCCAATGGGCAGAATCACCAGTGCAGAGTGCTTTATGATGAAATGCAAGCCTACTCAGTATATAATGGGAGGTTCCTAATAAGCAAATTTACTAGCCTTTTCAGGGCTGCAAAGTGCAAATTCCCAGTGCAAGCACTGGAGATTCAAAATTACAGCTCCCCTGTCTGTACCAGGTACCAGGCCATCAACAGTATTTTATAGAGATTTGTTGTAATCAGCACCGTTCATCTTCCAACTACTTCTCTGAGACCCTCAGAAGTATGGAACAGGGCTTATCTCCACTTCCTTAGTAGCAGATTCCTGATGTGGGCCATAGAGAAGATTATTAGGGTTTATTTGCTTCACCAATACAACCGTGCAAGATTTAGTCACTACTTTCCTCTCGGAGTCTGTACCGCAGCAACATCCTTGGGCAGAATCAGGTCTGTGACCTCCCTCTTGCAGGCAATGCACATGCTGTTTCTTTCCTCCTCACCCATAAAGCATTAATGTCTAGGGAAGAGGACCGAGCTAGACAGATGTGCTCTAGCAGTCAACAGCTAGCAGGGAAAAAGAAGATGGAGCATCTTTGTATAAAGGTAGTCTTAAACCTGATGCTTAGTACAGGCCCAACCTGGCTGATGAAGTTTCATGTTCTTTTTGTTCTCTTTAGTGCCCTTTCCCTGTTTTCCAAAGTCTAGTGCAGATCGACACAGCTAAGACAAGAAAACAAATACTATGATGTTTAACTGAAAGATGCTATTTTTAATTAAAATGTTAATCTAAGTTCCTGAGCTCTTAAATGCCTCTGTCTCAGAGATGTTTTGGTAAGATTTTTGGGAAGTGTTCTCTCTGGAATTTCAAAACATTCTGTTTTCCCGAATCCCTTTATTTCAACAGAGAACAAAAGGATTGCCACAGTTGTGTTGATGTGAACTGTGTGCCTCCATTCCTTCAGGAAGATAAGAATTAAGTTATTCAAAATAGCATGGGATTTAAGTTGATAATAAGTTTAAGATATTTTTACCAATAGGCACTAAAGCAAGGCTAGGGGCTGCAGCTAATAATCAGCAAGTTCCGCTGTTTCTAAGTGAACAAAATCATAGGTGACATCACCTGAAAGCTGGGCTTCATTATTTTTGTCTTGGTGTACTTGATTCCTGGTCCAGTTGTATAGGGATGTAATGCTTCAGAGTATTTCAATTAACCACCCCAGGAAAACTGCTGCAGATGGGGAAATAATCAATGCTTTCTTCCCAGTGAAAGGAGGATGCTTTTAAGGAGTTTGACCTTCTACTACTTTACAAAATGTCCTTGAACAGAGTTCAGATAACTAAACCTGTCTAAAGGTTGCTCTGCTGGACTAATAAAATCTGTCATTATTCGGTTCCTTAAATTCAGTAGTAAATTACACTGTGGGAGCATTTGCCCTGGCCGTTCATACTCAGACAGAGATACGTGACATGGCCTTTTAAAATAAAAATGTTAGATGAAGGCAATGTAATCTTAAAGGAAAGCAATTCATATTAGGACAATACCTTGTCTCTTGTCTCATTTAAACTGGGTGCCTCTTAAGTGAACCTCTCATCACAAACCTATCGATGGAGTCACTATAATATGCATGCTTATTTCCAAGCAGAAAGGTTAATATTTCTAATTAGAAAGAGGTTTGCTGATGTATTTTTAAATCAACTGTCTTGATCATAAGAGCTTCTTAGACATTTTAAACTTTTTATTTATTTATGTTGAAACCATTTCTTCCTCATTTAAATTCTAGTGGAGAAAGCAGAGTCATCACAAATGTTAGAGTCTATAGGAAAGATGATAGTTTTCAGCTAGCTGCAACAGAACTTATTAAGGTTAAAGGCTTATTTTCCTCCCTTAAATGAGTACTCGTGTGAAAAACATCATGTTTCAGTTTCCCCAGTAAGATTTGTATTTCATTTGTACATTTAGAGATGGCATTTGTAATATTTTCAGAGTAATTCTGTTATTTTTACTTACCAAAGTTGGATTAATTTCAAAAGAAACAGTGCTTTCATTTCAAAAGATTTACTTTTGCAAAACCTAAGTTTCTGGGATGTGTATGGAACTAATTTTGTTGGAGATGCTGGTGCCATTGCTTTTTTTAATTATTGGCCAGCTCTATGGATATAGCCAGCAAAGTGAGCAGAAAATGATGGTAACCACTCAACCACTGCAAACAGTTTCTTCATCCACAGGAAATTATGAGATATATATGAGTTGTACTCCCACTTTCTAAGGAATGAAGTGCTTTTTGGGGGACAAACTGTGCAGCCATCCAGTGATGTTCCCTCCTGCAAGCTCCATGGGGCAGGAGTGCAGTGGTGCTCCATCCTCTGGCATTAGCTGCTCAAGTGTTGTGAGGGAGCCTTATCTGGGGATCAAGCACCAAGCACAGCTGTGGAGTTTGCCTTAGATTTCCCATAGGAACAGTACCAGAGAGAGAGGATGTTAAGACACTACTCTAATATTTAGGTTCTTTGATCATCCTTGACAGAAGCTGCTGTTGAAATGCAAATGATTTATTAATTACAGCACAGCACCTCATGGAGTATGAGAATTGGGTTGTGCTGTAATTTATGAGTCCAGCAAAACAGCCTCATGAAACTCTACAAAAACTGGGGAGCCTGGGAAAAAAAAAGTGAGTACACAAGCCCAGATTTAGCCAAACATTAAGCACCTACTTTTAACAGCCTGGCAAAGCAATTGCCTCCCCTCTTCTCCAGTCATCCTCTGTGTAATTATTGCATGTTTCCAGGAGCTGAAGGAGAGCAAAAGAATCAAAAGAATGACAAATGAACATATTCCTAAAAAAAAAAAAAAGTACAAATTCAACAAAGAGAGAAGAAACAATGATTCTTCTTGGATGGGGTTGTCTCTCCTGATAAGAAGATCCTCACTCGCCTGGGATTTGATAATTTTGTTAGGATACAATCAGCCTTTGAGCCAGACTCATCCTCTTGTCAGGTTCCAGAGCTGCAGGATTTTACAGTTTAAAGGAAGTATTTTATTGTCTTCATAAAAACTACCTTGAGGAAGTATTTTTCAGAAAAATGTCAAAAGAATTCTAGGTTTTTTTTAAAATAAACCCACATAACTGTGGTGATACTGTGGAAAACATCACCTCTTCAGTCTAGGAAGCAGGGTTAAGTCTGCCAGTGTTGGTGGTATAAAAAAGGCTGGCCCTATGCCATACCTTCGTGATTAAGTTAATATGATGTGAAAAACTCTTTCATATTCTTTTTGTACCCCTTGTTATTTCTGTGAAATAAGCAGACTCCTGTTTCTCTTATAAAAAAGGTAGTCCACAGTAAGTGAACACCCACTGATGCCGGTGTTCTTCATTTATTACTTCGAGTAACGCTGCAGTATATGGTTCCATGTGAATATGAGGCTGTGTTTAAAGGACTACAGCAGTGGAAAAAGCAGAATAGTGCTATTAGCAAAATTGGCCAGAAGAAAAGTTCCCATCTTTATGTATTTATTTATTCACAGTTTCTGGAAAGCTGAATTCTGTCGTATTTTCCAACACACACACTTTGGGAAAAGCTAGGAAAACTTTCATGAATTATCAAGCTATTTGCTTTGCAAGCATGGTAAGCTGATGGATTCCATCAAGGGCAAATTCATAAATAATCCAGACTTCACCAAATAGCTCAGCTTGTCTCTTTTCTCCATGAAAATTCAGCTTTTATTTTAGAAAGCTCTTAAAAATATCTAAGCTAGAATCGGTCTTTTTTCCCTCCAAATTCTGGTATCTGTTCTGTGAACTTACCTTTGCACATCATGGAAGTTACTGTAAAAATTTCCTTTGCAGGTGCTGTTAATGTACATGTCTAGTCCTAGAGCAGTTTTGTTCAGGGCCAAGCCATGGGGAAGAGGAGCATGGTCACCTACTTCAACACAGTGACATTATAATGCAGGGTCTATGCTTCTCTGACACGTTTTGCTCTTACTGCAAAGGTTGGGTTCTTCATGTTTCTTTGTCTCTGGTAGTTTGCATTTCTTCTAGGTAAACCAGCAGAGCTGTGGAAAGTGTTACTAATTGGCTACAGGATCCACTGTATCCTCTAAACTTAAACTATGACTAAGGAAAGTCATTCTCCTAAGGATTATGTTTCAGAGGAAGACAGGCTTTAACAACTACTTGCAGTCAGTGAAGATAACTTAGAAATTTTCCAAGAACAAGAACACCAACTTAGCCTTTGGATCAAGTTCCACCTTGGGCAATTATTTCAGCCTTCCCCATTCGTACTGTGCCCATGCAATTTCAACTGATGATGGTTTTTTTGCATTCTCTCAAGACTCACTGTGCTGTGTTTGCTAGCACATCACAATTATTGCTTCCCACCCCAGTACTGGCTGCACTTCAGGGGTGGCTGAGTAATCTGTTTATGTAGGCTCAGGATGTATTACTGTCTTTCGGATGAAAGATGTAATACCAAAAGCAATTTTAATGTGTCAATTGATTTTTTTTTAAAGTTTGATTTGGTTGTCAGAGCCTGTACCTAATGCTTATGTTACTGTGATTGCTCTTCTTACAGCATGCCAGGCCATAAGAAAGGGATAGAGCAGAACACAATCAAAAAGTCACTTGAAAAAAAATTGCCTCTTCTTTGTAAAGAATGTGGGAAATCAAATGCATCATAGATTCTCCTTTGAGCTCTGGTGTCTGATCTTTGGTAAAAGTGACCTTCAATGGAAATAGGACTTCTCTTCCTATTTCCTTACATTTACAGGGAAGATGGAGGGTATTATGGATTGATATTTACATTTTCTCATGCATATAAAAAATACAGATTTTTATCTGCTCCGGAAAACAGCTAGCCCGACTAGTTCAACTTACATCCTCTCCAGAACAGAGTGGCAAAAAATGTTTACCAAATCTGTGTAAAAGTTTGTTCTTCATAGCATCAATTAAACATGTATGATTAACTATTTGGGGAAAGAACAATTTTACAAAGTCCAGTAGCATTACACAACAAATATAATTTCAGTCCCTCAAAAGTTCATTAACAAAAGCAGAGATAAACAAGCATTTTTTATCTGATACTTCTGAGATTAAATAAAAACAGTATGAAAATACTGTTTGCCTCTAGTTAAAAGAAGGTTGTAGCCACGTAGAGGTCTGCCTCTTCTTCCAGGTAACAAGTGACACGACAAGAGGACATAGTCTTAAGCTGCACCAGATGACGTTTAGGTTGGACATTAGGAAGAATTTCTAAACAGAAAGGGTGATTAGACACTGAAATGAACTGCCCAGGGAGGTGGTGAGGTCACCGTCCCTGGAGGTGTTTAAGGAGAGACTGGATGTGGCACTCAGTGCCATGGTCTAGTTGACATGGTGGTGTTAGGTCATAGGTTGGACGCAGTAATCTCTGAGGTCTTTTCCAACCTTAATGATTCAGTGTTCTGAAATTCTTTTCAGGCCTCTTTATGTACCAAGAAAAAAATCAAATAGGGCAAGCCACAGAAATTGTGGGATTATTTTTAAAAAAGAGGCTATCCTTTAAATTATTTTTGAACAATCAATTTACGCTATTGTTCAGAGCAATTTAAGTAATGCAAAAATATGGGCACCCTGCTGCATTGATTTATATCTGCAAATAAGCACATGAACGCTAGTGAAATTTCATCTAAGATATAAAAAGGTAATGAGAGCAGGATTTGGTTCTGTGATTGTAGTAATTAGTTACCTAAGTTAGGCCTTTATTTTTACTCTTGAAAGAAAGTCAGAACTCACTATAATATGTTGAGATGGAGGGAAGCCAGCTGGCATATCATATCTATCCATTGACTAAATAAATACAGTGTCATTAAATAATTTTCTGCAAATATAAAATCATAATTATTTAATTCTTTCTTTGCCAAGTAAATATAAAATCATAATTATTTAATTCTCTTCTTTCTTTGCCAAGGCAGTAAGCCTGTTCTGAATATGTCTCATTCCACTCCATATATAATACTGACTGAATATTTTCCTACAGTGATACTTGGGTCTTTGAACAGCATGGTCCAGTGGGAAGTGTCCCTTCCTGTGGCAGGGCAGTTGGAACTAGATGATCTTTAAGATCCCTTCCAACCAAAACATTCTATGATTAACAGTCACACCTGCCTGACTCCCCCTTGCTGTCTAACAGACAAGATAAAGAGGGCTATTTGAGCACCAAAATATTCAAGATAATGCTAAGCAGATTTGTTGTCCTGCAGGGTTTTACTTCTAAAACATTACACAAGAGATGCCTACAAAAAGAGCACACCCAGTAACTGCTCAGATGTTTTCATACATTCATCTCCTCCATGTGTAGCCCTTGGCTTTTTCTTGAATACAGCCTTCAAAACCCTAATATGTCATCTGAATCCCCGGGGAAAAACAATCTATTTTGTTTTATTATTTTCTCCTTTTCTCTGGGTTTATAGTTAAAATAGTAGCTTACGTCTCACACTCACAAACTGAGCTTAAACCTGTCTTAATTAAAATGTGCAATGACTGATGTTAAAGATATTTTCCTTTCTAAATATTATGCATATTCTGCTTTAAAGATTATTAGTTTGGACTTCTTTTAAAATGGAGTGCACTGTATTGTCACTACTGTGTTCAGTGGGGCTACTGAAACAACAGGAGTGATCTGTGGTGTGATGCCTTTGGGATGCATCTGGCATGCTACGGTGTCACTGCAGTGCAAGAAATGGCTCAAACTTGAGACAAAACTTAACTTCAGTTGAGTTCAGTTGGGGTGAAGTGGTGTGATTTGCTTTGTATGTAAAGAAATATAAGGTTAGCAGTGCTGATTTTAAGGTTTTTATCCTTTTAGTGCAAAAGCAGTGGAACCTGTTGGGTGTCATTTTGTATACAGCAGCAGTTAGTGGTATCAGTGTGATCCATCAGTGTGACATGTTTCTGCATGCTCCAGCAATTTTAAGTTTTGTTAAATGGAAATCATGGACTAATATAGACTGGAATATATCTGGAGCGCATCTGGGCCAATCATGCTGAAAGCAGGGTCATCTCTGGACTTTTTGCAGTTTTCCCAGTCAACTTTTAAATATTACGAGACAGAGATGTAGGTTCTGGGTTACCAATTCCAACGTTTGACTACACTTAGTGTGAGGATTTATTTTGCTTGTATCTGATCAGAATTCCCTGTGCTGCAACTTGTCTATTTCTTCTTGTCTTTTCTCCTCGTAGCTCCAGGAAGAGACTAGCTCTGCCTCTGCTGCAGCCACGTTAGGTAGTGACAGATAGCCATCAGATTCTTCCTCAGCCTTCGCTCCTCAAGGCTGACTAAACCCAGCTCCCTTGGGCTACTCTTGCACACCATGTTCCACTGTCGTGGTGGGTCACTGCTGGACTTGCTCCAGTTGTTCAGTGTCTTTCTGGTGCCAGGAAGCCCCAAACTGGGCACAGAACTGTGCTAGTATTTCTCTGTTGATATATAACAGTAGGAGGCTTATAATTTTTATTGGAATTGGAGGTATAAAATTTTCTTGATACAACTTGTTTTCTCAGTGTTATTAGAGCATCCCTCAGACCTGTATTGATGTGTAACACTGCAGTGTGCAGCTGTGCGTCATGGTTTTATTTACCATTAGAAATAAAAGGTAGACACTGCACATCATACCAAGCCTTTATGAGAGAATGAGAAATATGAAGTCTCTAACTTGACCAATGCAGAGTAGAAAATTTTCAAACCAGACACATTTTCAGTTTTGTATTTACTTGTTTAATTAACTGCTAAGCAAAGCCCTTTGATATGTAGAAACAAAGCGGTTTAAAAGCAAGGGGCTTCACCTCAAATTAGCCTAGTTATCAGACTGTTGCATCAGCAACAGTGTCTTGAATAGAATTAGCCTAGTTATCAGACTGTTGCATTAGCAACAGTGTCTTGAAGAAGTGCAACAGATGGACAGGTGACAGCAGGGGAGCGTGGGTTTGTTTTTGCCTATTGTTAAGCGGCTGTTGAGAGCTCCTCTCTGAACATCAGGATGAGTCAGAATGGACTGTACTAGTTCCCCTCCACGCAAACAATCCATTCCAGTGTCTTTGAACTGAGAAGCTTTGTTGATACTAAAACCACTTGGTGTTTGCTTGGTGAATCAGTAAAAATACATGGCTATTTTGAGGCTCTACCATCTATAGGTCAGTCCACATAAGTTATCTTTTTCATCTTAATAAGATGCCAGGATACTTGTTTGGTGTTTGTAAACTATCCAAATAATGGCATGGAAGTCTTGGGAATATAATTCTGACATCAGTCACTCAGCTGTGCTCAGAAAGGGTAAGAAATCATGTTTTAGAAAGAGCTGCTTCTCACTTTCCCTTCATGTTTCAGAATGCAGCAACTTAGCTCTGAACAGCAATACATAAGGGAGTATTTAACTCAGTATTTAGCTCAGTCAAGCTTTAAAAAGTTTGTTTTTTCATAAAGGCATAATTTGGGGATTTTTTTTAATGCAGGCCAATTGCTTCATGCCACTGAGGCAGAAAAGGCAAAGACTTAATAATGCTGTCATTTTGGAAGTGCACACAGTGTCTGTGTGAAGGCAGCATCATTACACATGGTCAGTTATGCAGCTCTGAGGTGCAGACTGGACTGCCAACCAGTCCTACAGCAAAAGGCAACATAATGCAAAAGATTTCTGTTGTAAAAGAGTGTATCAGGAATTTTATTTTTGTCTGCTTTGTCCTTTCCCCCTCTGAGAGGTTCATTAGTCTCCAGTGGAAGATGCAGTATGATTCTTGCCTTTTAAAGAACTATGTCAAAGGGATAATTCTACCCACTTTTCATGCAGATACTTGAACACCTGTTTCTCCTTCATTTATCTGCCAAAGTAGATTAGTTCAGGATAACACCTACTGATTTTATGGATTACTGCTGTGGTCTTTTTACCTCATAGTCATAAAGGTGAATACCACAAATGACTTTTCTATAGGCCTTAAGCAAAATTATATGTAACAAAATCATAAGATGCGTAGGTTGTATGATAATTTTCCTTTAACATTAAGCTAAATTTAAGATGCCATCATATGTAACTGTTGTGTTTCTTCACAGTGTATTCATCTGAAATGTACACCACCCCCATATTCTGTGAGCCTGCTCTTTACTATGGAAAATTCAAACATCTTCTAGTCAACTAGTTTCAAGGAACCTTGCAATATTTGCACATTATCAGTGTCATCTTTTCCTGCTGCTTACTCCTCATTTGCAATTAAAATAATCCATGATATTTCAGCCATCTCCACAGCAACTAATTATGATGGTAGAAATAAACTGACATCTATTGCTATTATGCAACAGAAATAAGTGAAAGTTCACAAAAATATGTCATCCAAATCTTACTGAGGCAAAAAAAGACCAGGATAAAGTTGGAATCTAAGAATATTTAGGTAGAGTTAGTCATTAAATCTCTCTTATTTCTTCAATTGCATCTGAATTTTGAAGCTACTTCATAAATATTTTAATTAATTTATCTATAGCAACGTAATGACATTTTGATAATCTTTAGAAAAATATTTCAAGGTAGTGTCAGCTTTCATCAAATTTGTAATTGTCCATGGAGCAGTGATTTGCAGCTTCTCTGTGATTCTTCTGTGAAACATTTGTCAAAGTCTGCAGAACAACTCAACTTTATTCTCCTTGTTAAAAAAACATCTACAGTCAGGTCATTACCTGACACTGGGCAGAATTTCAGATTTCAGGTTCACATTCCAGTGTCACTTCACGCACTGCATTGTCAGAAAGCAATCAGTAATAATTAAGATCTGTCCAACATGAAATGCAGTACGTGCTCTTGTACTTCCTAGATCTGAAAGAAACAAAGTAAAATAAAAGAAGTCTTGGCGTTCTCTGAAATTAATGAGTGCAAAATCCTGAAGCCCATGTTGAAAAATGTTTCTATGCCTGGATACCACACTAGCTAGTAAGCTACTTTTGCAACCAGCACCACACAGGCCATGAAACCCGAATCCATTTTTGTAATTTTAGATGTCAGTGTGTTGAACTCTGTATTACTTAACAGGTCTGATTTAATCATGCAAGAAAAATCCCCTGACATGCATGGTAAGGAGATAAAATTCAAGTTCCTTTCAAAGGCAAATTAGCTGCCTTTGCACATTTCCTGACAATTAGATAATTGAATAGTTTTGTGTGTTGGGATTGAGGGTGTTTTCTCCTGATTCATTAAACACATCCTTTATAGATAAATATACCCAAGGACAGACATAGCAGATCAAACCAAAGTCTGTGGTAGCCCAGTATCTTTTCTTGCAGTCAGTGGTTGTTATAAGCTTAACAAATCAGATTGCAGCACTCAGAAATTCATGAGCTAAAAGCTGCATCCAAGTTAAGGAGCCATGTGTGGATTTATCCTCCAGCACTTTGTTGTTGAAACCAAATTACACTTCTAGCCTTTGCAGATATTGCTTGCAGTTAATTCCACAATGAAAAAGACATTGTACACAAAAGCGTCCTTTTTTTTTAAAGTTTCACCCTGATCATTTTGTTGGGTGCTCTTTTATTTCTGACATTTTATAAATGAGTGAATGACCATGGTGTTATAGACCTCTGTTGTATTGCCTGTTGAGTGCCTGTTTCCCAGGATGAAGACTTCTGTCTTGTAGTTTGCTGTAATAGTGTTTGCTCTACCGTGTCCCATGGTCCCAACAAAAGGTGATGCAGGCTGAGTCACCTCTCTGTCTATGGTTAATGGCCCCAGATCTGGACAAATGGATCATAACCACACTGCATGAGAGCAGGTGCTCACACTGCTTCCAAAGGCCACCTCAAGTGTTCAGAAGGTAAAAGCCCTTGTGAAATGAGTTTCCCCTCATCTCTGGGTTCAGAAGAACACAAGGACTGTGGGGATTCTTTGAAGGGCTATGTCAGGTCATGGGAGCCCTGTCTGGTGCTGCTCCCACAAAAGGGTATGTAGAATATGTGTACTGATGTTGGCTATCCTGGTTTGTGCCTTGGTTTTCCTTCAAGGGAATGATGTGATTCATGCAGAGCACAGCCTAGGTGACAGTTATCGTGTATTTTTGTGAATATCAGGGTGACCAGGAGCTTGGTATAAAAGAAGAGATGACAAAAAGCAATTTAACTATTATTCTTTGTTCCTCTGCAATTTCCTCCATCCCTTTAATCATTCTTTTCCCATTTTTTTATAAGTTTTTTAGTTCTAATGGAGTTCTGATGGTTCTGAGATTTTGGAGGTGGATATCAGACTTGCATTAGCTGTAGACTAGTACACTAGCACAAAGGGGTTGTATTTCTTTCCTAGTAATTCCAAATCTATTTCCTTTCTTTTACTGCACCAAGCATTAAGATGACGTTTTCAAAGAATTCTCTGCAGAGTTTCCAAGCGCTGTCTTCTGAGTGGGAATGACTAATTTAGCTGTTAGTAAGTTTGTAGAGTTAGGGCTGCCTTTCCCCAAATGTTGGTTTTTTTGCTTGTATCAATGTTGAATTTTGTCACACATTATTTAGTATCATCAGATCTTTTGTAGCTCTTTGCAGTTAGCCTTAGTTTTGACTGCAGTCAGCAAATTTTGTCATCTCCCTGTTGCCAGCCTTTCAAGAATTAGTGTCTTTGTAAAGAAGACAGCAGGTAGTACTACATCCCTCTGCTTATGTGTGGGCTATTGCTCTTTGATTTCTACATCTTATTGATCCACTAGAGGATGATCACTCTTATCTACTGCAATTTTAATTCTTCCAGCGACCTTAACATAGGGGGGTTGGAACTCTGAAGATGCTAGCACGGAACAAAGCATCTTCATTCATTGACTTCAAAGAACTTCCCACCTCAAATCCAGGATGGTTCTTCTCTCATCTCTCTTCTGTTCTAGGTCTCCTATTTCTAGCTCTGTTCTGTATAGCTGGTCCTTGACTGGTGGTATGTAAGCCAGTCTTACTGGTCTGTAATTCCCGGTGACTTTTGGACTCTTAAGAATAGCAACCTTCTGTTTTCCATCACCCACTTTCCTAGCTTATCTAGGTCATGTGCCACTTGTACTAGTTCGTATTTGATTTCCTGAGGAACTCCAGGAAAAAAACCTCTTGGGTCTTGGCTGTTTACTGTGCTCCATTTTACTGATTTCTTTAAAAAGTTCTCCAATTGACACTTCACTTAGAAAGACTTCCACAGATCCTTGTAAAGAAGAGTTTCACTCTGCAATTCTGCTGAAGCTTTTCAGGATTAGCACTGCTATGAAAATATTTGGCTTTTTTACTATGACCTCTATCCTTCTTTTAACCTTAGATCATTTATGAATCTACCAGCTTTGGTTTTCTACACATTGAACAGAAAACTATATTATGTTTTGGATAGTAAAGACACTTACACTGGAATACTGAGATATGAGACTGCCATTATACCTTTATTTTATACAATATAATTTACATTTATAATGTGATTCCACCGTAAGAAATGTCCAGACTATTATCATATCTCCTTCACTTTGCTGTCCTTCCTGCCTGTTATTTTCCAAAATTGCTTCTCGTATCAGTACTTCAGTTCAAAACTGTTACTGTCTGAAGGTGTTTAGTATGTTCATCTCTGTCTCCCCATCCCAGACAGGCATCATAGCTATGTTTTTGCACACACAAAAAAAAACCCCACTAACATATAATACTTAGTGTAAAACTGACTTTTTTTGTCAGGTAAGTTCAGCACTCGCTGGAGGGGAGCATAAAATTGTTTTACCCTTGGTGGATTTTTTAAAAATATCTCCTATTGAAATAATGGAATAATTCGTACTATGAGGCAGGATAGTGCATGCCAAATTCTCATGGAGCTCTTGTTGCATTCATGTTACTGTAATTGAAATCACGGTCACCTTTTTCAGTCTGTTGATTCCAGAGGACTGCCATGTGTAGCAGAAAGTTTCCCTCTGTCTGAGAAAATTATCTTTTCACCCCAAAGAATCAAAGAAACCAGACTAAGACTCTAAATGTGTAAAACATGCTGAAATTGCATGTGTGGCTTTACTGTAGCTTGAACAGTTATCAACTTCCAAGTCAGAAAGTAGACTATGCTATTTTGAAAGATATGACACTGGAGTTAAAGACACTTTGTGGGTTTTTTCAGCATTATGTAGCAACCAGCTAGTGCCATTGCACATGATGGAAATACCATCCAAATGTAATTGCTGGATAGTGTGACAGCTGCAATTCAAGAATCTTCTTATTTTGGAGGAAGTGTTTGTTGCTTTGCAGTTTCAGTCTTTTCTACAATCAAGTATTAAATGAGTGATTTCCTGTTTGGCTCCTAACAGAGGTCTCTGTTGAAGGGTTGATGCCAGTTCATTCCAATAACAAATGCATTTTTATTTGTGTGTGCTTGGTTGAGGTTCTCTGGGTGTACAAAAGTAGTAATGGTTTCTGAGAAGCATATGAAATAGTCGTAACATCCCTCTCAAAAAAGTGCTAAGCCAACTTCAGATTTAAGTAGGTATTTCCTAGTTGCAAGCTATGTTTTGTATAATTTATTTTCAATAGGCATACATGTGGACACAGACATACAACTCTCCATCTTTTTTGTGTGTCAGGTCGGGAGGCAACAGTGTACTAATTATTACAGTGTAAGTGGAAAACTGTAATTTAGTACAACACAGTTTGGGTAATTTGTGGATATTTTCTAAGTTATCCCAAATCCTTATCTGGTGAAATAGGAGCAACCAGCAGACCAAGCTTTCTTCACTGTAGCCAAAATAGGATTTTTTGGGGAGTAAAGCACTGGTTTTACACAGCTCTCTGGCAGTGGGTGCTAGGCGATATAGGTTTGTGAAGTTATAGCTGTAAGGTAAACTCAGGTTGTAAAACTACTCTGCAGTTGGCTATTGCTATAGAAAGAGTTGTGCTGCTTGTCTTACTGAGTACAGGTCTCTTTTCTATCAGCAAGGTGATTCTCCCAGCTGGCAAACAAGGGGACTAAATACTGGCCAGTAGCTTTTTTGTCACCTCCTGGTGGTCTGTCCAAGCATTCTCTCTTCCTTCTTATCCTGCCACTGTTTTGATTTTATCTCAAAATTTTCCACATTTTTCTGACTCAGCCCTCTAAATGTTATGCTGGAGAATCCAGTTTCCTGATATCTACTAGACTTCTTTATGTAAACTGTGATATATATTTTGGCATCTGGATGTGTTGTCTGATGAGGAGCAAGTCCAAAAGCAGCAGTTTGCCCAGTGTAAACTGTTATGGAGAGAACTTTCCAGAGAGTCACAGGAGTCCTTACCTTATTCTAGCAATGCCTACCATGGTTTTTGCTTTAAGGAAGGTCCCTGGAACTATTATGCTGCAGAATATTGCAAATAGACATTTCTGCTGCTACGGTTGACACTGCAGATCCCTCCTGTACTATAATTGGTCTGGGTGCCATCATCTCATGGTAAAGGAAACACCCTGCAGATAAATCCCACAGTTCTTCACTGACTTGCTTTTAGCGTAGTCGTTGTCTGTTGTTTGCACAGAAATCTAAGACTGCAAGGTGCCTAAAGCAAGTTGAGTCACTTGTAAAAAGCATCTGTTCTTTGGATGTACAACTGCTGCTGCTGTTCTACATTTATTTTTTTCAGATGGCATCACATCTTGTCTGGTTGCAAAGACTGGATGAGTAGAACCCATATTCTTACTGTTTCTTTGACACTACAACTTCTGCATGTTGTTATGCAGAAGCCTGTGGGAGAAAATATCATTTGTGAAAACTCAAATGGATTTCCTATCATAAGGATTGCTGCAGCTGCCTTTTGCTGGTACTGAGGACATTGCCTCATTGCCGTAAGAACTGTGGTGGTAATAACTATGCTCAATTTATCTTTAATCTAGCTCTAGCTACTTAGAGTGCTAGTAGCAGTATAGACTTCAGCATGGGGTGTTCTAGCCGACCAGGTTTCTTGCTTGGATGAAAACCTTCAAATAAATTGGTGCCACACCCTCACTAGTGTATGTGATGCCTAAATTAAACTGTCTCAGAGTGCCCAGGGTCTGGCTTTCCTCCCTGCAGTCACACTGTAATTGCAGAGCAGGTGTACTCTCAGATATGCTGTTACTTTGTTGCGCATTGCTTTAATTAAGATGCAGAGACTCACTTCATTAAGTGGAAAGCAACACGTTTTGGTGGCTCAGCTTTCCAGTCCTTGACCTACTCCTAACTAGAAATTCATGAAAACACTGTGCAGGAGTTCAGAGGGAAGAATAGGAGGAATGTATTTTCTTCATCTTTTCAATATTCTGGTTGGTTTTCTGAACTTCTCCCTTACTTGTTGTACAGCACGTCTCAAGTGTGACCAGAAAAGCACTTACATGTAAAAAGTATGAAAATTCAAGTCTTTTCAAAATCCTACTGATATACTACCACAATTCACTGACACAGTGTAGTTGTGTTCTGGTAACACTTTCTCTCATGGTATCTACAATCTTGCTTTCTTTTCAAATCCACTTTTTTTTTTTTCAAACACATGCCTTTTGTTATATTTGTCAAGATTTCTTGATTTATCTCTTGTTTTCATGTATTCATCTTCTGCCAGGCTAGCTGTGCTTTGCCTGTGAAACCCATTATGTTGTGTTTCTT
>NW_008672324.1:0-28282 GCF_000695815.1 Acanthisitta chloris | reverse complement strand
CCCTAGGAAGGCACCTTCTTTGATTGATTTTTTTTCAGTCCTTCTGTTTGAAAAAAAGACAAAACCAGTCCATCTGTTCTTGGATTAGATTTCTGATTTCTTTAGTTTAGAAAGAACTAAGAACTATTATGGTAGAGTTGTTCAGATTTAATTTCTGTGCCTTTCCTTGTGTTTTCCGAATTCTTGGTTTTTTTGCTGTGTTTCTGAGTTGTGTTACTGTATTGTGATCTCACTTAGTGTGGTTTGCAGTATTTTGATTAGCTCCTGAAATTTTGTGTTTACATATTTGATTTTGCATCCACTTTCCTCCTAAGTCTGTCCCCTGGCAGAGGAGTGTAGTAATGATCAGTACAAGTCTAGAGTTTCCTTAAGGCAGATTTCAGCTTCTTCCCCAGTTTTACTTTCATTCGCAATCAGTAAGGAAGAAATGATTGAATTTTTATCAAGAGTTACCAGGTGTGCCAACTGTTATACCTCCTAAACTCTTCTGATTAGTAACTAGGGATTTTAGGTTTGATCCTGCATTCTCAAAGGAATGTGCATATTTTTACTGTGTGATTTCAAAGGTTTGCCTGTTGCAAATGCGGATTTACCATGCTACCAGTCCAGTGCTTCTAACTGGAATGGGACCAATGTCTTCAGCCAATCTGAATTTGAGTGGAAGCAAGATGCTCTAACATCATTTTCTCTGTGCTTCTACATAGCCATAATCTAAAATAATAAACTTAAAATAAATCAGTCGTACTTGAATGACTGGAAATAAAATGAATCATTCAGTGGTGTGTTTTTTAATTCTATTTTTGGATCTTTTGACCATTATTTTGTTTGTCTTAATTACAGAGTAACAAATATTATGTCTAGAAGGGTCATTTCCTAGCCTAGTGTATTGGCCCCTGGCTGCAGAACAGGTGCCACTAATGCTTTGCTACTGATGAAGTAGGTGACAATCAACTTGCTTCAACTTCTCTGTACCTCACTTTTCCACCTATATAATGATAATACCGGTTGGCGAAAAGAGTGTTTTGAGTTACTCTTTAGTGTGGCATCAACGCTGACTTTTGTTCCTGTGTTACTAGTTTGCCTTGCAGAACATGCCACAGTTTTTCAAATGATTCATGTACTGAAAGGGATTTATTTGGTCAACTACTGTAGTGGCACCTGAATTGGAGAGGTATTTGTAATACACTTTCTAAAATCAAGCTTGCCTTTTAATACCAGCCCATCATTCTTCTACTGATGTTCACTTATTTTGTCATCTCACAGGATGTGAGTGCTAGACTACAGTCAAAACAAGAACTGTCATGAGTGGACTGACAGACAAAAAGGGACTCCTAATTCTTTCTAGGTTGTAATTTGTCTGAATTAGATTTTGTAGATGGTACTGTTACAGGAAAACCCAGGCTGATATTAGAAAGACTCTAAAGTTCTGTAAGGAACTTTAAATTTCAAATATTTGGAAACATGTTGGAATATTTTTACCTCCTTTAGGCTTCAAGAGACCTATCCATGTTTGAAGCCAAGCAAAATTCATGTTTAGCACAAAGCAAAGCAGAATAGTTATTTCAACCAAGCTATGTTTTGGCATTGGTCAAACCCCAATCTCTCAGCAGCAGTGCTGAGTGTCATGCCACAGCTATTAAGACAATCCCAAATTAATGAAGCTCTGTGTGAGCTGACATATTTACATTTTCCTCAGCTCAGTGTTTGCCTTTCATCTGCAGCAGTATTTCTTTTCTTAAAGCTACTCACTTCAGTCAGTTTTGATTTCAGGAGTGTATTCAGCTCTAGTTTTACGCATCTTTATCTCAGCTACTCACCCTTAGCTTCCTTTATGATCAGTGAAGCTTAGCAGGCACTTTCAAGGAGCAGTTTAGCCTGGTTTAGATGCTTACATTAGGCTGAGGTTAATCATGCCTGAGACTTGCTCTTAATATATAAGGAGGCCAGCTCAGAGGCAGAAACCCACCCTGTAAAAAGTTTATAACAGGTGAATCCTGCTCCATGTGATTGTCAAGAAAGTCTACATAGGTGCAAAAATTTCAAGATGATGTGACATGCTCTGATACATAATCCATTGCATCTGAAAATCTCTCCTTCCTTACAAGTCTAAAGGAAATATTGATGATTGTTTATCAAAACGCTGTGCAAAGCAATTGGTTTGCTTGTTTCTAATTATTCAGATTAGCAAAGCAGATTCCTATTGAATGCAAGTGTAATTGGTGCACCAGAAAGCTTCTGCTCTAAGCTCCATCCTATAACAACCTTTCCTTCCTAAAATCATCATGAAAATGGTAGTGGCCTTTGAAAGGAAGAATTCATGCAAAGCAGCCCCCAGTGCTTTTTAAGACAAAGGCCAAGGGCAACCTCAAAAAAAAAAAAACCAAGGTAGATACTCAACTCGCCATCACAGCCTGGGGTTGAGTTTTGGTTGTCAGATGAGAAGAAAGGGCAGGACCTGTTTATTTAATTCTCCCCTTGGTTTAAGCAGCAACATGACAAGTTATGCAAAGTAGGCTGGTTTATTCTCATATAGATGCAGGTTGCAATAGTTCATCTGAGATGTTTTGGTCTTGAAGGGAGAAATTGGAGGGACAGAAAGGTTATGCGTCCTGGCTACATAAATGCCTCTTTGGCTGGTTAATGGAGCAGCAGAAGCTCTTGGCTCAGAGGCAGCAGTGAGCTTCACCTTCTCAGCTGGAGGAGCAGCCCACAATCACTGCCATCACAGAGCACAGTGGCTTATTAAAGGAATAAATTCAAAACCGTACTTGATTTCCAGAACAGAGGGGCAGGAACTCCTCCTGACCCTGTCAGGGCTTTACTGATCTTAGTGGTGCTGCCACAGAGAAAAGCGCTGCTTGAACAGCAGAGGGATGCTGCTCCTGAGGGATGAGTTCAAAAATACCAGCTCAGAAACATTAATAAAAACATTTCCCACTGTTTCTTCATCAAAGCTTAAAAGAAACAGCGTACTGCAGAGCACACCGACAAAATTAGTGCACTTATACTATAAAATACACATAGGCTCATTTCTGTAAACTAGTAACTGAGAGTTTCTTGGAGAGTGGATGAATTTGTTACAATAACTAGTTTCTGGCATAAGTAGATCCCATAAAGAGGGCTTAATGCTTATTTCTAATCTCCTGAAAGGTTGTACAAACAAAAAATGAGGTTAATCACCATGGAAAATCACTAATGAAGTAATACATCTTTTGTTAAATATTAATTTTATTTCATTTTTTCCCCATCACAGAATTTACACAGTTTTCATGAATCAAGGAATAGTTCAGAGGTTTTTATTTATCCTCTGCTGTGAATGGATCCTTTCTCAGTGGAGAGTGAATTAATTTATTTTGTATCAGCTTTCCGCTTGAAGAGCAAATCCTTCGTAAAAGAGCTGGCAATCTTTGTCAGAGAAATCCAGACCAAGTAAAACATGTCATTGTTCAGGCTGTTAGATCCTAATGAGTTCTGCATCTAAGTGCTTGTATTTTTTTCCATCTGACCCAGCAGTAGCATAGCAGGTTATGCACTTAAATGTATGAGACTTGTTTGGGGGAAGATTTGTATTAAAGAAAGGCAGCATGTTCCATAGTTTCAGTGTAACATCTGTTATTATCATTCAGTGCTGCTCTTAGCCCAGCATGCCCTTCCTCTAAATATCTTATTAATTAAACTGGCTTAGTAGGAAAATAATTAATACTTTAAGTCCTGTACATACTTAGAAAGGATTTAGAAACTGAAAAAATTGGTTACATCTGAGCTTCAGCTGGAGGGTTGTGGGTTTTTTCATTCTTGAACACAAGCAGATTACAACTAAAAGGGAGTATCTGAAAAGCCTATGTATATACAGTCTTTCAAATATACATACTCTATCTTGGAAATTCTGCTAGACTGCAAAAGTAGTCTGTGACTCTGAGAAGTCTTGGTCAATACTTGAGGGTCTTCCCCAGCAACTGATCTGGAAAAGGCACTCCTGCGCTTCTTCAAAATGTCCTCCTAGTCCTTTGTAGCACCTGACTCCCAAAAAGCCTTAACTCCAGTCCACAAAATTACTGTGTTTCTTACCAATACTATAATAATGTGGTGGGAGCTCCTACCCATGAAGTCGGCAGTAATGCTGCTACCTTGCATAGCCAGCTGTTCACTAGGCAGGGGGGTGAGACAGTGAACCTAGGTGATTGCCAGTGAATTTGTGTGTAAAATGTGGATCTGTTACTTAGCTGCTATTTATGGTCAAGTACAGAAATAGCAGAATTTGCCTTTGTTCTGTGGGCCGTGCTGATGTCTCTATGCAGAAACTGCTGCTTCGCTGCTGATTAACCACGTCTTGGTTTCCCACTGAGGGGCAAGTTCAGACAGACTGGGTGCTGTTCACTGCTTACAGTAACAGAAAATTACACTTTCTGAGACCTATTGAGAAAGGTGTTGGATGCCAACAAATTGCTCTTTAAAGTCAGTCAGGGTTTTAACAATTTATTTGGTGGGAGAACGTTCAGGAATTAGCTATAGCTTGTTCTGGCTTTTATTTGAAGGGGCTGAAGGCAGCTATTCGTAAGGAGGAAGAGGGAAAAGGTTTAAATGCTGTGCCACAAGAAGATCTCTTCAGCACACAGAAAGGGTAGTTTGAGGAGCAGTCTGCAATATGATTCCAAAGTCTGCCTGTTGGGTCTTTCTTTTCAAAAGCATATTAGAAACTTAGAAATTGGCCTTTCATTAAAAGACAGTTGAGGTGCCTAAAGCACTTCTTCAAATGGATCTGAGGCACTCTAGAAAATGCTGTGGCCATTGTGTTAGCTGCCTCTAAAATCAAACAGCACCATGTGGCTGGCTAATGGGTATGAGGTCTTGTGCCTCAGCAAAGGGGCCTGCCTTTAATTCTGATCCATGCTGAAGTTCATAGGGTGTGTTTACAGGAGACCAGGGCTTTTATTAGCTTCTGACTCTACCTACTGGTCATCTTTGTGCGGAAGTTCAAAACTGATTTTAAAAACAGAGAAGCCTAAATTTATCCTATGGATAAGAATGAAGCAGAGCTGGCCTTGTTCATACTAAGCCTTAAGTATCTGACAGCAAATGAGTTGCGATGTGTACAGCGTGTCAGTATAAGCATAGCTAATTCACCAAATATATGTGCCCCTGCGGGAACGGCCAACACACAGCGGCACCAGAAAAGGTTACACCCTCCTGTTTTCAGGGATGGAGAGAGGGTTTCTAAGTCTCTTTTGCTTTAAATCTGCCTTGGGCAGACTGGAGATGCTAAGTCCCAGTTCATTTGTGTGTATGTGCACATCTGTGCTGGGTCTGATAGAGGAGCATATGGCAGAAGCAATTTGCCCTTGACTGTGCCTCTTTTTTGGCAGGCACGGGCTTGTTTCTCACAGAGCGGGTGCAGTCACAGCCACTCCTGCACATCACTTCATGCGCCCCTCGCTTGCTGGCTTTCAGGTCTTTGCCTGAAAGCATGTGCTTTGTGGTGTTTTGGTTAATTGGACATTGTTTTAATTACTACTGGATGAAAGAAACATGTATTTTCTATCTGTCGTTTTGCTGCCTCAGTGACTGCAGTCTCCAAGCAGCCAATACAGAACTCGGGCTGTTCACACATGGTGTAAATTGGAGTTTCCCTCATTTACATCTATTTGAGGGAAAACACCCCTCCAGGGAGGAGAAGGCTCTGTTAAACAGTTTGGGTTTTGCGCTGCCGCAAACAACTTGATTTGCTTTCAGTGGGATTAGTGGCAAAGAAGCCTTGGCTACCATCCTCTTCCATGGCCTGGAGATAGTCCACGGCCACCTTCTGTGCCTGCATCATTCATTGGTGTGATCCTTGTGTGGTCTTTCTTCTTACCTTTTCCTCTGCGACTTCTGCATTAATTTCCTTTTTCTCCCTTTGCTGTATCTAATTCTTGACAGAAATGATTGGGTCATGTGTCAAAATGAAGCAACAGGAGTGCAGACATCCCTCAAATCAGTCAGTCTTTAGCCATTTATATCAATAATAGCCACACTACAGCAGCAGATAGATTCTCTGGACTGCCAGTAGCTTTTATTCTGAGATGCTAAACTGCCCCTGACTTGAAAAGGAGAAAAAGCATTTTTTAAAATGCCTTATAAGGAGTAGAACCTTTTAAAACATTAATTTCCATTCTTTTCTATTTGTATTGACCCTTGTCCTTTGCTTACAGCTTTGGAAAGAAAAATATCAATGAGGCAAAGCAGAGAGGAGCTTATAAAACGAGGAGTGCTGAAAGAAATTTTTGATAAAGGTAAGTGTTCTTCTTTTCACAACATTAAACTGACATCCCATATAGCTTTATGGTCAGATGCTACATTATTGTAACACTAGGAATTGGGAATAGAATCCTGACTTGCAAGACTCTGCAGCATAAGGTCTGCAAACACCTCTCATGATTTCACTGTGGGCTGGGCCTCTGTTGGATATGTGTGATAGTTACTTAGCAAATAAAAATTAAAACTAATCATAAATGTAAAGCAGTAGAAATAAAAATCACAGCAACAGGCAGTAGTCACTCACTGCAAAACAGCAAAGCATCCAGACTGTGTGGAAATGGAGTGGGTCTGTGCCTGCATGTGTTATCATTATCTGGTTGAGTCACTCTGGGATTAACTGGGGAAAAGGGTAATATTCAAAGGTTTTGGATCCTGATGAGAATAGAACAATGTACTTTCTTTTGAAACAGCTCCAAAGACATAATAATTCCTTGTTCAGGGTAATTAATTTGTTGTGTTGATGGTATCTAATTTATGCAAAATGACATTGTTTACAAACATCATTGTTTTACAGTGGTAATGAAATACATACTTGACATCTATTACATATGTGCCAATATTTAACTGCAGCTTTTATTTGTTTTGCTGCTTCCCTTGTCAATAACTAAGGCAATTAATTCAACAAATCATATAAAGACATGACAAAATTGCCTCTTAATCTCAATAGAATTTATGCCTATGCTTTAAAGCCTCACTAGTTTGAAATCTAAAAGTCTTTTACAGTACCAGTACAAAAGCTGTTAGATGTCCATAGAAGTTATAAACTTTCACAGATTATAGAACTATGGTGTACTTAATAAATTTGGGAGCATTTAAATCTGCTATCTACTTTTTAATCTAGTTTGTTGGGAATTAAAACATTTCCTAACCCAAACTCTTCATTTCTTTTAGTGAAAACAAAACCAAAAACATGCAAAACACTACAAAGCAAACAATAAAAAAGGGTGCCTGTCATATTTTACAGATTTTACCAGTTATGTATTGTAGATGCTTCTAATCCTTCAGATCTAACACTGTCTGTGCTGTCACTATGACCTGCTGGCTTGGAAATTATCCCAGATGCAACTTCAGGGTAGAAACAACTGGCAAAAAGGTTTGCCCTTCTCACTGCTTTGGGTTGTCCATGTTTTGGAGTGTGACTCAGTGTGATCCACAGCCAGCAAGGCATGGTCCAGGCTGTCACACCAAGTGACCCAGGCAGAGCTCCCCATTCACTGCCTCAGCCAGCTCAGAAGGCAGCCTTCAGTCACACCTCTGTCCGTGTGATCTTCTCCATCCCTGCCTCACATCCCACATACAGCTGCTTTCTGAACCATCTCCATGTATTTCTAAAGGCATCCCCAGGGAAAAATCTTTTCTGTGCAGTCTGACTCTGCCTTCCATGCCAAAACTCAGAGTGATTCCCCCTGCTTTGCTACCAAAGCACTACAGCTTTCTCCACTGATCAAATAATGCTTTAGTTTGTAATCTTCTGTGTCATCTTGTGAAGCAGATACTAAGCTGTCTGGAGGTATTCATCTGAAAGAAAAGAAATTAGTTTCTCTTTATAGTAATTTTTCACCTTTTCATACCAGAAAAAAGCTGATACAAAATACATGCTGCTTCTTCCTATTTCCAGTGCAAAAGGCAGAAACATTGGACTTTTTCCACTGTCAGGTGACACTAAAAGGAAAACTACAATGCAAAAGAGCTGGACTCCTTAGTCAGTATCCTACATTATACCTGCTGGTTGCAAACACAGAAAGCTAAGAATTGGTACCCTTCCCTGAATGAAAGTGGTAGGGCAGAGAAGCAACTGGTAATACACAAGAATAGCAGCAGTAATCAAATTACTTTGATGATACAAGGATATGAGCAAGGGAGTTGTGTAGAGCAAAAGCATTATTTCCTTCGGTGGTGTAATAATCTGAGAGTAATTCTAATAAAGGATATCATATCTCACACTGAACCATAAGTGGAAGTAACGTTTTCCTTGTAATTCCTGTTAGGTAATCTGTAATCCTTCAAGAAAACACTTTAGCATTTCATAGCAGAAGGCTTTATTTGATTATGGTAGCACCTTCCGTGCCAAGAGGCATCTTGCACAGACAGTAGGTGTAGCCATAATGCTAAATCTCTTTATCTCCCATTTCTAAGAGGTGGACAAAGCAAGCAGAATCAGTCTGTGAGTAATTTTGCCTTTTTCCTTCTTAAAAAAAAATCCATTCATATCAAAAGACACTTAGTGTGGACAGACTGACTCAAGAACAAAAATTCTTGCCATATGCTTAGTGCTGCTTTTGTCATATCTTCTGTGCTGAAGAAAGCCAGAACTAGCTAGTTTGTTTGCCTGCAGTTTAAAATGATGCTCTGACCTGTTTGCTTCAGGATTTGCTGGCTTTTCAGAGGGCTCTATGTCATCCAGCAGGTGAAAGTTAGCAGAGCACAGTAAGTCACAGTGTTCACACATGGGAGAGGCACTGCAGTCCAGCTGCTATATTTGGAAATCAACAAATGCTTTTATCACTTCAGTGACCCCCACACTTAAACTGGTCAAGTGAAACTGCTCCAGACTGAACTGCAGAGAGCTCTTTTCTTGGAAAGGGCCAGACTCATGACCAAATCAGTTTCTGTTATCTTCCATTTCCAGGGCTCTGTGACTTGAGTATTCTGAAAATGTAAGCAAAGGTTATAATTTTTTCAAATACTCTGTACTTTTGGAAAAGTAGTAAGTTGAAGAACCTGCTGTTCTAATAGTTTGTGGGTAGGCAGTGCTGAGAATTTAAAAATACTGCTTCCACCTGCAACTCAGAACATAACTCAGTGTTTAGAAGAACTGACATTTTTACTATACCATTGCTCCTACACATAGATAGACACCTTTGATTTTCACATGAAGGTGTAACCATCCTAAAAGCATCTGTCTTTAAAACTGCCCACTGTTTCATGGTGGTGGTCAAAGAATTAAATCTACTTGTAATATCTGATGTCTCTTCTTTTATCTGAAGGTAGATGTGATTGGCTGTAGTGAGAATTTCTGAATATGAGTGTGGAAGGAGGAAGGTGTGACAGCCACTGGAGAGCCAGTTGTGCTGCTGTGAAATCAAAAGCTTTTGAACTCCTCCAGAGGCAGCCTGTCTCAAACTCCATGGGATCCCACAAAATCAGGAGTCTGCTTAGACAATGAAGTCAAGGAGGACCCTAGCTGCTGTGCTAAGATAGTCACCAGGACGAGGAAACAGCTCTAATGACAGGTGTTAACCATGTGTAAGAACCCCCAGTTTTCCATCTCTTACCCATAGGGGTTATGGCAGAGAAAGACAATGACTTTTTCTCTGCCCTTCCTAGACTTTGCCATCAAGAATGCTTGCCTGGACAGTCTTACTTGAGAGCAGGCAAGTACTGAAAGAGATAACCCAAAGGAAAAAATAACCCAGGATTTCAGACTCTCCATTTATCTGCAGAAGGAATACATGAGAATGGCACTTTCCAGATACGCAGGAAGTTCCATACTCCAAGGTATTCCAAGTAAAAGACACAGTGAGAGGGTAGGCCGATCTATGATGTGAAGAACACGGAAGTACTGGTCAGGCTACTCTCTCATGGTCCTGTCCAGATTCACACTCTGCCAACATTACCGAAGATCATGCACTCAGGGAATGTGATTCTCCACTAAGTAGCATCAGGCTCTGTGAAAACACAGCAAAAGATTTAGCAAGTGTGAGAACAAAAGATTATGTATGTTATCACTGTGCAAAATTAACTTTAATAACTTAACATAGCTGGTTCCTGAAAACTAATCAGTTTATCCATGTATATGTAATGACTGCATTACCAGGATTCTCTTCATTTGTATGTCAGCTCACTGGAATAGCTTTAGTACTTTTGAAATAATAAGTAATTTGCCTTTTATATCTGGTTGTCAAGCATGTCTCTGATGCTGGATTAATTCACACTAAGATACTCTTCACCCTACAAATTATCTTATCCACATCTTTGGTCTGTTTGTTGTACTTGAGCAGCTCCCCATGTAGCTCATCTTTAAGCAAGACCTGACTTTGGGTGTATATTTCAGTTTTGATTCTGTGCCATGTCTGACGATTTCATTCAAATCCAAGGACAAGTTTTAGACCCTAGATGAATATTAGAGATATTCAGAGGTAAGATTAAAAAAGGTGATGCTGTCAGTGCAGAAAGCTGTCATGCTTATTATTATGACAAAAAGCAAAAGCCAAAATTTTATCCTGCTTTTTACTTTTTTGCAATCATAAACCTTCATGGGTCGTTTGAATGCTGTCTTAAATCAGGCTAATACAACTTGAGAAGCACAAAGTGCACTTAAGACAGTAAGATTTCAAGATGCTCCATGTACTACGATAGGTTTCCCACTTCATTAAAAATGTACAGACATCCTCCAAAAAACAAATGTTACTGGTTTCATAATACATATTTTTCTCTGGTCACAGTTACAGTCAAATTTAGTCTGAATTAATGTACTGAATTAATGATTATGTTGCTGGACACAATCACTGTCTTTCATTCAGGAAACAATTTCACTGCTTAAGAAACAGTTACGCTCTTTCATGAAACTAGGTAACTGAGAGAACAGCAGCCCTTACCCTGAACACGTGGAAACGTGTGTGTGTTTATAAAAGGGAGACAGAGTGAGCACAGAATACATAGCACTTCCACCCAAACAGCTAAGTCAAAACACATTCAGTTTAAATACTGGCTGGACTGTTGTTTGATTTTTGCTGCCTAGGGAAATAAACAGAGTTGTATTGAATGACCACAGCACTTTGACAGGATGTTGTGCTGCGAACACTTGGCCAAAGCCTTCAGCTTTGTTTCATGTTGCCACCTTTTAGCCAGCTTAGCTGATTGCTCTCAAAGACATGGGCGAGGTTTCAGTGTTGTATGTGTGACTGTGTACGCTAATAGCTCTCTGTGTCTTCAAAAAACCTCCAACAAAGCCAAGAAAGTCAAGACCTTGGTATATATAATAAATCCAAAATTATCAGGAGACCATCTGCATATACTGTAGAGAAGCTCTAAGTGGCAAAAATATAGTTCTGTATAGTTGTCAGCTAATGTACTTTCAGACTTGTTAATTGCTGTGTCCTGACACTGAAATGAGACTTAACTTATTTCTCTTTTCACTATTGTTTTCCAAAATGGGTTGCACATCTTAGCCCTGTGAGGGGAAGATGGGCACTCACTCAAATGATGTACATCTCCACTCAGTACACTGAGCCGTAATATGGCTAATAAGAGGTGCCCAAAAAAACAGATCCTGAAATCCTGAATTTCACTTTAAAAAGTAATTTAAATGCTTAGTGAAATTAGGCTCTGCTTATTTGCCTGCTGGTTTTTAGTCTTACAGGTCACATTTCAGTTATATTTTCAGTCTTCCATTTGTAACCATAGGGGCTGAACACTTTCCTTTATAAAACTGTAATTGAGATATCCATGTAGCCATTGCCTCCAGGTACCGGAGTGCTGTGCTTTACAAGTTCTGAGATAAAAATCATGCAGGTTGACACCATAGAGAATTATCTGAGCCCTTGCTTCTGTTCTTTATTATTTCTAATGTGAAGTGGTGTTTGATAGGGAAGAGACTGCCAGCTGCTGTTACAGAAATTTTGCTCAGAGAGAGGAGATATTATTAGTAACTATAAAAACAGGCTTTCTAAATGGGATCTGATATATACCAGTATCAAGACCTTACACCAGGCAACTATAAAAATTGCATAAAATATTGATGATGGAGCGGTAATGTTTTTATTTGTGTGCAAAATAGGGACATACTCCTATGATTTTGCTTGGTTTTACTTTCTTGATTTTGCATAGAAGCTGGTATAAGGAAAGAGAATAATTCTTGTTCTTCTTATTATTTAAAAAACTATAAATTATATGCAGTGTATATTGGTATTCATTAAGAAAGTTTCACAGCTTCAGTTCCAGGCAATTCTCATTCCTGATTTCCCAGCTTCAACACAGACAGAGAGAAAACAGATTTTTTGGCACTGGATGGGGCTGCATGTCCCCATGGGTCAAGGAGGGTCAGGAACCAAGCATGTTGGTTCATGATCACTTGGTTCATGATGACCTTCCTAGGGTAAGCAAAAGATCAACACAAATATTTGACAGATGTTTCCCAAGTCTTAGTAACCCCTTAAAGCAGATGGACAGAACATTGCAGTAAGACATCTCCAAAAATTGCTCAGCACAAGTTGTATTTTGGCGATACAAACCATATTGTTTTGATCCTTATCCCTGTGTCTTCCATATTATGCTGGGTTGACTCCGACTGGACACCAGGTGCCCACTGAGCTGCTCTGTCATTCCCTTCCTCAGCTGGGCAGGGGAGAGAAAAAACAAAAAGCTCATGGGTCAAGATAAGAACAAGGAGAGATCACTCATCAGTTACTGTCATGGGCAAAACAGACTCAGCTTGTGATACTAGTTTAATTAATTGCCAACCAAATCAGAGTAGGATACAGAGAAATAAAACCTAAATCTTAAAAACACCTTCCTCCCACTCCTCTCTTCTTCCCAGACTCAACTTTACTCCCAATTTTCTCTACCTCCTCCTCACAGTGGCACAAGGGGACAGGGAATGGGGGCTGTGGTCAGTTCATCACATGTAGCCTCTGCTGCTGCTTCCTCGTCATGGAGTAACTCCTCATACTCTTCCCCTGCTCCAGCCCCTCCCACAGGATACAGTCTTTCACAAACTTCCCAATGTGAGTCCTTGCCATGGGCTGCAGTTTTTCACAAATTTCTGCCTCACCATGGTCATGGACCACAGGCTGCAGGGGAATCTCTGATCTAGCACCTGGAGCACCTCTCTCCTCTCCTTCTTCACCGACCTTGGTGTCTGCAGAGTCGTTCCTCTTAAATATTCTCACTCTTCTCTGTGGCTGCAATTCCTGTGAGTTTTTTTCAGCTCTTCTTAAATACGTTAGCCCAGAGGTGCTACCACCATCACTGATGGGTTTGGCGTTGGCCAGCAGTGGGTCCATCTTGGAGCTGACTGGAGCTGGTTCCATCAGACATTTGGGAGACTTCTGGCAGCTTCTCACAAATACCACCCCTATAACTGCCCTGCTGCCAAAACTTTTCCATACAAACCAAATACGTGTATACATACTAGATCTCATTTGAAATCTTGTATCTGGAGATAGCAGATTTCATTTTAAATTCTTTCTGCATCTTATTTATGTGTCTTTTTTGTCATTCTGCTTTCTTCCAACTATGAACAGATGGGGAACTTGCCATACCAAACGAAGATGGAGCTTTGGAGAATGGGCAGCCTCTGGGCTCTGGGCAAGTGCTGAGCTCCAGCCAGGTATCCCTGCCAGCCCTAGCAGAACTGGAGTCAGGTCCAACATCTGTGGAACCCTGCTCATACGAGGTGCTCCCAACTACAGAGATCATGGATGGGACAGGTAACATCTTGTTTACATTGTGATGTAGATACTCAAAGCTGTTCGAAGCAAGTTTTTGACTTCTAACACTTGGTGCTTAGGTCTTCTGCTGTAAAAGGAGGTGACAGCATAGGGATTGTCACTGAATGCTCTACAAGGAATTTTGACTACCTTGGCATAGAAGTAACCTCTACTTCTATGCAAGTAACCTCTTCTGGAGTAAGGCGAAGTCCCTGCAATTTGTGAACATGTAGGAGTAGATTTCCAACTCTACATCTACATATCAGGTGTGCCATTGAGCTCCAGAGCAGAGAGCTGACAACATGTTTAAACCTAGGGGTACAACATCATGCTTTCTAGCTACCATGTGGTGTTGGGTGATGTTCACACCACGCCTGTGTCAGTAACTAACTCAGCCAGCTGCCCTACCCTAGTTGTGGCTTGCTGCACTGCTTCCCCAGCCCATGCAGAGAGGCAGCAATGCTCTGCATCTAGGTTAGCTCCTCTTTCTGCTTCACTTAGTTCTGAGAGTTGTGGACAAAGGTCGAGTGAGGAAAAGTGAGCTGTAGAAGCAATCATCCATGATTTTGCACAGCTATGTAGCCTCTTTGAAACAGAGTAGGCCCCGTGAGGTGCTTTTACATTTACAGGATAAGTTTAGAGACCACCTGCTAACATATCTGGTCCTGAGCAAGCTGTGGTGACAGACCGTCAGAGATGTGACATTTTAAGACTTGATTTATGTTCGAGATGTGGGAATACGTCCCAGCCTGACATAAAGGAGCTGGATTCTGTCAGAGGTAATGGGAAATTCGGCTGTTGTGTAGATGTGTGTTACTCTTCCTCGTTTTCTTTCTTTCTCTCCTTCCTTCCTCCTTTCTACGTTATATGATGTTCGAGTGAAATCTATTAGTCATTCCTAATCTGCATTGCTGTGCTGCTTTTCTTGTCTTAACTTTGGCTGTATCCGCTGCTGCTTTGCTCGTAACGTTGTTGCGTCTATGATGTGGTTGTGTCCTCCAGTGTCTGAAGAGAGCCCCACATCCAATGAATCCGGCGTCCTCCTGTCCCAAGATCCTACAGCTAAGCCAGTCCTGCTACTTCCCCCTAAAAAATCTGCCGCTTTCCCTGGAGACCATGAGGACACCCCAGTGAAACAGTTGTCCCTCCTCAAACAGCCCCCTGCCCTGCCTCCTAAACCTATTGCCAGGATTGCCAGCCACTTAACTGGTAAGTAGGTATTCCTGGACCCTCAGCACCACCACTCCCCTTATAGGAAAAACTGCCATTATAGCAATGTTCTCAATGTTCTTCCTCCTTCTTTAACACTGGTTGCACTTGTTGTGTGTACTGGTAGTGTATCTGTGTTGTACCTAGGGCAGGGATCATGAAATCTTCAGAGTATACATTCATCAAGGTTGCTCCAGGGCACTTCCTCTCTCAGATGTAATTACCTAAGACCACTGTGGCGTTTCCTAACGCTCCTCACTCTTATTCATTAAGGCTTACTATCACTGCTGAAATTGCAGGATGTGCTTTGATGGGAAAGGAAGTATCAGGAAAATACTAGAATATCTTTAAATGCCCTTAATGAGGAAAGGGGTGAGAGTTGAGAAGAAACAGAGAGTTCTGATCTCTCCTTTTGCCCTTTATTGCTTGTACCCTCAACTGCCACATTGGCAGGTCTCCCTACACACACGCTATATCTTTTCATATGTTTATCTTTTATTTGCCCCTCTGATCCTTGCACAGGCAATTCTGTCCCATGACTTTTTGCCATTTTGCTTCCCTGCTTACAATGTCTGCCTAACTGCTCCCCCTTTCCACCCCTGCTCTGACTGCTCCCCTCTCACCGGTGAGTCCAGCTCCAGTTGCCAGTCACCAGGATTTTGGTGTCCTGCAGTTTATGTTGCAGTTTGTCTCTCACTGCATGGAAGCTAGCAGCATTAGAAAACACAGGCTCCTTTTCATGTTCTACCTGTTTTCACAAGTGTCCAGGCTCTTTGGGATTCAAAGTTCTGGGTACACGTGGAAGGAGGATTGGTGGGTCTCCTCTCTCCATCATTCAGACTACAGAAGCAAAGGATGGCTTCATTCACGTAGACCAAAAAACATTCCCTGAATGCTTGTCCGCACCTTTTGAACAGTCTGCTCACAATTACAGCTGCTGCACAGAAGCCATCACCTCAAAATCTTGAGTCTGACCTGAGGTGTGGTGTATCTCTGTACTGGGGCAGCTGCCAGTCTTCTCCCTGGGGCGATCTTGTGTTAATGCTTGCCTGATATTTTCAGTGCTGATGTGAGAAATGCTCAGCCCACATTAATACATTGTAGATTTATTTTTTTCCAGACAGTTAATACCCATTTTATTCAAGTTAAGATATGTATCAGGAAAGAGCTCATTAGGATAGAGCATGTTCTGGTTTTCTCTCATACCTCTACGTATTCTCTTCATGTTTCTGTTTTGATGACACTTTTTTGTTCTGTACAGTTTTGTACATTTTATGTGAAACCTCCTTACTTTCTTTCCTGCCATAATCTGCACATATTGGTTAATGTTTTAGCTTGTTCTACAAACTGAATGGGTAGTCCTATAGCCTGCAAAGCCAGGCAGCAGTATTAATAGCTTCACATAAGGACAAAACCAGCTTCCTATGATCTCCCATAACACTGTCCCAATTATCAGAAGCTGCTCAGAAATGAGGCCAACATGGAAGAAATAAAAAAATAGAAATAGCATAGGAAAAAAACTCAGGTACTAAATGTCCTTCATTCATAAGCCTTTGTTTTGTAAGAGATAGCAGAAGAATAAAAGGATGAGGGCTTCTGGTGTAAGAATTTTTTCCTGCAGCTACAAATTTTGTGTGAAGTAGAATCAGGCTCAGGCTATCAGCATAAGTGAGTTGCATGATAGTGATGACTTTCCAATGAAAGTGAAACAGAACTGTGACTTCTCTTACTCTGTGGTGACCTTTAGTGGTGTCTCATCCAGTCCTAGATAAAGTCTTGTATGTGCATATAGATGGACTCTTGTACGTGCATATACAGAACCTTCAGGGAAAAGGAACAGAGATTCAAATTTAGTCATGGAGCCCTAATTTAGCTGACAGCTACTCCTAGTGGAACTAAACCCCTCATTTGTACAGTCCTTATAAATAAAAGTATTAAGCTTGTTCTTAAGGGTCCATTTACTTTGGTGGTCTAAAGGATATATGTGTTGCTCAGTTCCTTGTGTTCACCACTGGTAATTATTTTAGCCGTGTATAATCTTTGGAAATGAGCAATCAATCCTAATGAAGCATCCTCATCAGTGAGAAGCAGAATTAATGCTATTCTTTCACTAATTACTCCAGAGACATCCTCAGCTTGTGTGTGATAAAACAAGCAAAATCTGAATTCTGGCATTTAAGTTTTTCTGTTCTTGTTGCATGCATATTTTTCTGCTGAAGAATTTGTGAAAAGGTTGAAGGACAAATTAAGACATACCAGGCATGGCTAATGGAGAGTGACAGTGGTTTAATGGTCTGGTAGCTCTGTTCAAGAAGACTGCAAGAGGAGATGTAATCTTGTGAAGGGTTCAGGTACACATGTGAAAATGCAGAAGCAACTCAACTTCTGTCTAAATATACAGATGTGTATGTGTACATAAGTGTTTTGATTTAATAGAAACAGATTTTATACAAATCTGTATTATAAAATTGCCATGGACATGGTCAGAATTTAAAAAAAGAAAGGAGATATATTTTAAATACAAACCTCGAAGAAAGAAAAGTTTCTTTTGTGTCTGACCACCTCTTGCTGTGAACTCATCCCAAAGTTCTTCAATAAAGTCATGAAGTCATGAAGACTGACTTGCAGGGTTTGACAAAGAACTTAATACAGGTTTTAGAAATGGAAAAGAAACATTCCTCAGCTCCGAAAGCATTTGTGAACCGTCTCAAATATCTATCTGCCTGTGCCAAGACAAAGATTGGTCTTTCAGTTGATAAGAAATGCACATAAAAGAGCAAGCCTAAATAAACATGGAAGAGCACATTTAATTTTGGGAAGAATGAAAAGAAAAAAATCCATTTTAAAGGTGACAGAAAGAGAGAATTGCCTCTAGCAAATATAAATCACACAACCTTGGCATACTTCTTCTCCAGGCTGAGGTACTTTGAGGATGGGACAGTACAGAAACAGGGCCAGAGCCAAGAGCAGACTGCAGAGCAGCCACTGGGAGTGGTGCCACTGCTGCTGCAGAAGACGCTCCATGCTTTGCCTCACACCACCTTCCGTGCTCTTGATGATGCTGCCTCCACAGGGAATGTCCCTGTCACAGCACTGGGTGTGGAAGTACCCATGCAGCCCTAGAAGACAGACAACCCCAGGAGAAAAACATGATCTGTAACTGTTTTGATATCAGTGTTTCACAGCTCTGCATTTCCTGTTGTCCAGTCACCCTCTGGTGAGCCTTCTACTGTTTTTCAGATACAGTTATTATGAGACAATGTTCATGGACAGAATTTCTTGCATTGTTTTATTTCTCCAATATCCACATGCAGAACCCAGGCATTTAGGACAACAGCTTCATTTGCTGAAAATGTAGGAGGAGTTGAAATAATCACCTGGGACCAAATTTAATTGGGCTGCTGGGATAAAGTCCCTAGATTATCATAAAGTCTTTAATGGCCAAAAGTGACAAGAAGACTAGTCATGTCTGATTTGATAGACCCTGGTGGTGTAAAGCTCTCTTTGATCTTATTTCATTAAGCTCTTAATTCTCACCAGCACAGATAATGTTTTCTGAAATTAATTAAGTGTTTTCCAAAGGAATCACCAGTAACTCATGAAGTCCATTAAAACATCAGAGAACAAAATATATGCCACTAAGATGACATCTCAGCACCATCTCAGTGTATTTGAGCCAAAATTTAGCCTAATATTAGACTAGGGTGTAGCTTTGGTTGTATCTGGCCACTGAGCTATTGCCTTTAAGCTTTGAAAACTCTTGCATTCTCTTGCTTTCCTCATTCAAGATTTTGAAGAGACATATAGCACATTTTTAGTTCTGAGATTGTGCTTTCTAGTTATGTCTATGTAGAGTCAGAACTAATTCATAATTAAAGACAAACATATAACAGGGTAGGAAATGTTAAAAGTCCTCAGAAGTTACTACTGATAAGATGGATGAGCCAAGAATGAGGTTTGAGAACATTAATGCCTGGAGTCCTGCTGCATTGCCACAACACAGCTGGTTTATAAAAGCATTTGCAGCTACAATTTATCCAATAAATACTCTTTGCAGTATTGTATAATGGAATAGTCACATGTGTCAGGAGTCTCCTCTGCAGATGAGCCTAAGACATAATCCATAAGCTTCCTCCACTGTGATGTTACCCTCCAGCTACCCACCCTGGCAAGCTGTATTCATGGAGAGAGGTTACATTGACGTGGGGGCAATGGACACTTCTCTCACTGTTGTTCTTGAGATTGAAGCAGGAGAGCAAAAGCAATTCTCCTTCATCAGGTTCTCATGAGAAACTGGACACTGATGCAGTTGGTCTCTCTATTCTTCCCCTCAACGCTGTTACCTGGAGGGCAGTTCCAAGCACATATAGGCATCAGGAAATTTTGTCTTTGAAACCCTCTTCAAGGTCCTGCACAGGAATTCGTGCAGAGCTCTAGTTTTCAACCTTTAGGCTAAGTATGCCTTGCTTTTGTTCTCCAAATTCAACTTGAGCCTTGGATGCATACTTGGTGCAGAAGAACAGCAAAGAATTTCTGTCTCAAATTTTCCCTGAAGACATGGCTGCAGATCTTGCTGTAGTCAGCAAGAGATGCATGGCAAATCTTTGAAAACAGTTTTTAATTTGTCTTTATGAATCTGCTGAAAAATTCATTAAAATAAGAACAGAGACTCCTGCTGTTTAGGCACAAGTGATTACCGGAAAGAAGACCTGAAAAAGTTAAAGCTACTTGTCCAAATGCTGCCAGCAATTATTGGGCACAGTACCTCATTTCCATTATGGAGCTCCCTAAGCAGGCCACACTGGGTTTTGCACAGGTGTGGTTTTTGGCACATTACTTTACAGAATTACTTGCATGTAATTTAAAGAGTAACTCATTAGCTTTATGACAAGTTGTATTACTTTTAGGTGTGTATAATACAGCAAAGGACACACTATAAGGTCATTCAGGTGGGAAGGAACCTCAGCAGGTCTTTAATCCAACTTCCTGCTCAAAGCAGGGCCAGCTATGGGATCAGACCAGGCTGCTCAGGCCTTTGTCCAGCTGGGTCTTTATAACCTGCTTCACTATTTGTCTCTTCTCATGGGGGGAAAACATTTTCCTTATAATCCAGTCTTGAATGTCTTTTGTTTCACTTTTTATCCACTGTCTCTCCTTCTCCCACCATGCATCACTGTGAAGAGTCTGGCTCCACCTTATTGATAACCTTCTTGTACTGCAAGGCTGCTGTTAGGTGTCCCCCCTGCAAGCTATCTTTTCTCCAAGCTGAACAAGCCCCAGTGCCTCAGGTGCCCTAGCCCTTAACCATTGCAGTGGCTCAACTCATTCTATGTTTTTTATATCTTTTCTGGGGGTCCTAAGCTTGCACACTAGTCTAGATACAGTCTAGGAATGATGAATTGAAGGGGATTATTTCCTTTGATCTCCTAGCTGTGCCTCACACCACCCAGGAGTCTCTCAGCCTTCCTTGCTGTGAGGGTACAATGTTGGGTTATGAAGAGTGTTTCTACCACTGGCAGTATAGCAAACACAGCCAGCTCTGCTGCAAGCCCAGGATTCCCAGGCATGCCTTCTTTCTCCATGCAGTAGTTGAGCTGGAGCAGAATTTGAAGATTTTAATAAGCTTTTCTACCAAGCCTGCTGGAGCAGCATTTGCTGCTGTACATCCAGAACTTCCTGTCACCCTATCTGCAGCAGTCGTATCTGCAACATGTGCTGACCAACCTTCCAGCCATGTTCAGTGTCTAGGAAGCATCAAATGTGGTGTAGTTAATGTACAGCTCCAGTGTACCACAAACACTTCAGAAGAACCTTACATGAGCAAACCTGTGTAACAAATGTTTATCATGTGTTTATCTATCTCTGGAAAATCCAAAAGGAAATGCAGCAACTGTAGCTGTTAGCAAAATGATACGGAAGGGGTAAGGGCTGACCTGCTTGTCAAAGGTCTGATGTGTAACAAATATTGTGGCATCCACAACTATCTTTTAAGTTATTTATTGTCATCCGCAGTGGGGAGGTTGATGTCTAACATCCTTTTCATCAATTCTAGCATACAAGTTATTACTTAGCTGTACACAGTGCTGGAGTGGTCACAACCCCACTGGGAACCAACATCTTGCAAAATTGCTCATTATTCTCTTGAGCATGAAGAACCTCAGCCAGAAGAGATTAATCAGAGGTGCACACCTGGCTTCACGCAGTTTGCTTCTTCTCTGTCACATGAGTGCTTTGTGCAATGATTTAAGACTCTGGTAATGATGTGCTGACAAGACACTTACAGATTCCTTGTTCATATTTCCCCTGTCCAGCTTCATATTCATCTACAAATGCCCATGTCTGATAGATATGCCATGCTGGAGACAATAACTGTTTCCGCCCTTCATTCATAAATTATGTACATTGTGAAATTAAAACAGAGGAAAGAATTGTAAAACACAGTAATCTTGCTCATACATGCAGGGAGAAGTTGTTCCATCCTTTGCTCTAGATGATGGTAGTGCAGTTTCCAACAATGCCTGGAGCCCATGGATTTGGGCAGGGCCCCACTTGTTAATTGTACTCACCGATCTGACCACAGAGTAAAACTTGCAATACCAATGTCTCCATTACTGATGTCAGTGAAGATATACTGTTACATTTCCAAGAGAATTGATCAAACTCTCCTCCCACTGTAGTCATTCTCCTCTTTGCCATTATTATAAACAGACAAGTAGAATTCTTCTAAAGGTGAAGGGCATACAAGTAGATCTAATGCCTCCTCTGGTTAATTTTCAAGGATTTATTTTGGTATTAGGACCATATTCAGACAGGCTCAAGAACCTGCATGAAACACAGTCAGTCTGAATAAAGACATGAATGGGCAAGATTTTTAGCAGATGTCCAGTGGAGTCACCCAGCAATGAGATCACTGAAAACATGTTAATGTGAAGGATTTATTTAAATTTCAGTGGAAACTAAAGGTCCATACGTTTGTTGTGGAGTGGAAACCAGTGTGTGTGCATCTGATTCATGATGAAATATGTGGCTACTCAGATGAATTAAGCTAGACTTGTTCTCCTGCGAAACTCCAGAGCTGCAGTGCCTGTGTCACAACCCTGCTAAATGGATGCTTGCATGAGAAAAGAAATTTTCACTATATTTTAGAAGAAAGAAGGATTCCTGTTTGCTTTATACCTGGACCATTTGACATGTCATGCTCACTCCCAACGTACAGTATTGCTCTGATCTTCAAGATCACAAAAGGCAGCAAACCCAGCTGATGCTTACAGTTATTCTTTTGTCAAAAGCAATAGATGCCTACAGTTGGATCTCTTTAAATTCACCATTATGGGTGACTGCCACGGAGTGATGGGCCGTCCAGGCATGGGCACTCTCAAATGAAAGCTTTAATTGAGATACAGCAGAAAAGGATCTAAAACCAACCATCAAGCCTGTATTTGTCAAAATGGAAGTGCAGATTTCAGTGTAGTCGTTGTAATTTAGGACAAGCTCTAGAAGTGAAATTGCCTGAAGCACAAGCCTATGAAAAAAACCACTTTGTTACTACAAATCCTGTAGGAGCCTTATTCTCAGGGCTCTATACAATTTGCTCTTTACTCTTTCTGTTATTTACCTTTTATTGAAGAGATGTATTCTTTTATGCAGGATACAAAAAGGGAATATATGCAGATAACATGTATGTAAGATAAACAAGATAATTTGAAGACCTTTGTGTGCTTGAATAGAAAATCCTCTAAGTATTTTTTTTGCACTGCTTTGGCAAACCCACGAGTTACATTTCAGCCTTGCTGGAGCCATCAGAATTTTTGCCTGGAAAAGACAACATGTCAGGTGGATTTGATATTACATTCAAAGCCAAAAGACTTGGATTCTACTCTCTGTAACTCTCCCACTCTGCAATGTAGAAAGGCCTCTTTTTCTCTATGCCTCTATGTCGTGGTCTAACCCCAGCCAGCAGCCAAGCACCATGCAGCTGCTTTCTCACTCCCACACCAGCAGGATGAGCAAGAAAATTGGAAGGGTAAAAGTGAGAAAACTCATTAGTTGAGATAAAGGCAATTAAATAGGGAAATCAAAAGCTGTGCACACAAGCAAAGCAAAACAAGGAATTAATTCACTGCTTCCCATGGACAGGCACAGCCATCTCCAGAAGAGCATGAGTGTAATGGTTATTTGGGAAGACAAACACCATCACTCCAAACAACTCCCTCTTTTCTTTTTCTTCTCCCCAGTTTATATACTGAGCATAATGCTATATGGTATGGAATATCCCTTTGGTCAGTTGAGATCACCAGTCCTGGCTGTGTCTCCTCCCAGTTTCCCATGCATCCCCAGCCTCCTCACCAGCATGGCAGTACAAAAAGTAGAAAAGGCCTTGGCCCTGTGCAAGCACTGCTCAGCAATAATGAAAATATCTCTATATTATCAATCCTGTGTTCAGCACAAATCCAAAGCACATCCCCATACCAGCCACTGTGAACAAAATTAACCCAGTCAAAACCAGCACACTGTATTTCATCTTTGCACTCCCTTTGACTCCTCCATGTTGTTAATCTAACACTCTGAAGAAAGGGAAAACATACTGTCAATGTGTTGTTCCTAGTGTAGCAAAAACACTAGTATCAAGTGGACACTGTGAATGCAATGAGGCTATGACTAGCACTAAAATTAATGATAAGACCTATCCAAACTTCGCTCTATGAATGGTCTTTTTCCACCTTATGATCCTTAATAATTTTCAGGAAGTGTTAGTGCTTGGAAGTCCTCATATCAACCTTGTGCACCCTGGCTATTAGATATGGATACTAGTATAGGCAATACCCAAAACAGACAGGGAGGGAGAAAAGAATGAAGGGGCAGAGGAGAAAGATAGTTAATAATAATAAAAAGAACCATCTGGAAAAGGACTTTAGAAATCTGATAGTGCTCAGGAGGGTGATGACTTTTGGTACCTGGAGAGCAACATCTTAGTCCTGAACTTTCTTGGGTCAAAAGAAGATTCTGGCCCTGCAATTCCCTTACCATGTTGCAGCAAGAAGAGTGGACTAAAGCAGCAAGAAACCAAAGATCATGCAAGCCTTGCCTGCAGAGTTACATTGCAGAGCCAAATGTCTGCAGTATTCCAGGCTGGAAAGGGCCTGGCCTTCCTCCTACAGACAAACTCACAGTTGCAGCTCACAGTGTATGTATTTGCTCTCTTCTTTGCTTTTAGCATGTGTTGTGACCATTCTCCCCACCCATCTTGGCAATGACAAGCCCTCAAGTTACTTCTTTTCCCTTCTGGAAATATTTCACAATGCAACTCCAAGAATCTCCATTCTGCAGTTGAGTTCTGAAAGAGGGGTCTGTTTGTGGACCTCTCATTGATTTCTCATTGAAGTCAGGGAAGTCTTTGCCTGGCCAGTCAACTGTGAGTTTCAGTGAACATGCCGAGAGTTAAAAAGGTAAAATTCAGTGCGTGAGTCCTGAGAAAAGTGCCTGCCAAGTCTTCTGTAAAAGCATACATTAGTCCTAACAATCTACTACCTTTTATACTTTTATCCCCTTGTACCCTTTGTTTTTCCAAACCACTCCTGTTTAGTATTCAAACCCTATTTCTCTTTTGCCCTGTAACGTAAATTTTTACACCAGATGTTTTGTACATTACAAAGCTGTAAGAAGCATGACTTGTAGTAATTGCACTGCAGTGGCTGAGAAGGATCAGGAATCCCTGAGCTTTTGCTCTGGCAGTGATGGTGGTGAGTCATCCTGTAACTTCAGACCCCAAATTGCTCTCCCTCTATTTGTGTGCCCGTTGAGTGGAAGATGTTGCACTTACCTCACAGGGCTATTTTGGAGGATTAGCTTTAAAGCATCAAAGTGTGCCACAAGCCTTGTGAAACATTGTTTAACGTGTTTATTAAGGGGTGTGTGCAGCCCAGGGATGTTTTTTGTGAGACTCAGAAATGCTGCAAAACAATATTTTTTCTGAAGCCCATGCTGAGCACGGTTGTCTGTCACAGCAGGGAAGGGGTGCACACTCCCATGTTGACTAGCACCTTCAGTACCTGCTTGCCAAGGTAGATACTGTCACCTCCATCTTACTGATGTGACAATTAACACCAGGGCTCTCTTTCTTCTGTTTTAGATCCTGGCGCTCCTGTGAAACTGCCTTGTATGCCAGTTAAACTGTCACCTCCACTACCTCCAAAGAAAGTCATGATTTGCATGCCTTTAGGGGGGCCAGACCTCTCTCTCTCATCCTATTCCACGCAGAAGAGCTCTCAGCAGCCTTTGACCCAGCAGCATCACACTGTCCTGCCATCCCAGTTAGCAGCTCACCAGCACCAGCTCCAGTACGGCAGCCACAGCCAGCACATTCCTTCTGGGTCCAGCACGTTGCCCATTCACCCTTCAGGGTGCCGGATGATAGAGGAACTGAACAAAACACTAGCCATGACCATGCACAGGCTAGAAAGGTAATGAATCAACTTTTTGAATTGCATATTGGTGTGTGCTGTTTCCTGTTGACCTCGGTATCAATATCATCACTTGAGTTATGTTCATAGTACTTGAATGAAGTGTCTCCTCTGGGGTCTAACAACTTGCGGGCAGAGTCATTGCTGGAGAAACAGAGACAGTGAAAGAGCTCTTCCAGGCTTGTTTGAAAAGTTTGTGGCAGAAAGAGGATAAAGACCCAATTTCCTGAACCCCGTTGTCCTGTTCAAGGAAGCAGATAATATAACCAGTGAAAAAGAATTTAATAGGACATGCCTGGCTTGCAATATATACTGTAGAGTGCATAACTGCAGAGCTCTGGTTGTGTGGAGGATTGCTAAATGCAAGGAAAGGAAGATTCAAAAAAGAGGAATAAGAATCAAATGTGCCACTCAAGCAGGGCATCTGGTTAGTATTACCAATTAGCTCAAAACAATCTATGTGGACTTAAGTCACTTGGAGGGGGTTTAATACAGTATTTTAATTATTTCGATTAATTTAAATGAAATTATATATTTGATCTTAAATATTTAACCTGTTTCACAGCAGCTGCCTTCTTAGCCATTTGCATTTGGAGGAAAGTAGCACATTTGATGAGAAGGGCCTTACCCACCTTGGGGCTGTTGTTACTGTCACTTATGAATATCTCTGAATGTTGCTCCAAATAGGCTGAGTATGTGAAGCATGTTTTACAAATGTAAGATCAGCAAACTTCAGAAAATTTATTTCATCTTTTAGAGGAAAACTGAGGAAGTCCCAGAACAGAGAAGGTAGTCCTAAAAATGACGTGTTTTATTTAGTACCAAGGGCAGCTTTGTAGCCAGCTTTTCTAGGACCATCAGATCACCCTTCTGTTACGCAGGTAGCTAAAATATTTGGTCTAACAGACAAAGTACCTAGTGATTTATCCCAATACTTCTTTGTGATAATGTTGCCTTCGTTATATTGCATAGCTGAAAATAATCGGATTGTTGATGGCAGATTCTCCTTACTGCTGAAAAACAGTCAGACCGGAAGCTGTCCCACACTGCCAGCTTATTTTAGTACCAGAATAGCAAGATGCCTGTGATTATGTCATGGGAACTCATGTTGCTGCAGCACGAAGAAATTGTCAGCTGGGGAAAAACAGCTAGAGCTATGAATGAGATTCCTATTCCCATCAGTAAAAGAGCTACAGAAGTAGGATTAGAAAGAGCATCCACATTGCACACACACACTCACACCCTGCCATGCCCAGTTACTACCAATTTTCCTCTCACATTGCCAGCATGGCTGGTCAGGTGCACCTGGATCACCCCAAAGCTCAATGCACCAGGCACAGAGGGGAGCTGTTGTCTCCCAAAGGTTCCTTTGAGGCTGCACTGCCCATGCCATCTCCAGCTTAGGTCAGATGTTTTACTGTCTGACTCACACTGTGGGCAGAAGGCACTTTGTTATCCTGAGTCCAGTGAGATCTCTTAGAGTATGACTTCATTGTGGCATCTGTTGCCCCATAGCAATGAATGCTCCAATTTCTAGTCATCCATCATGTTTATGTCTACAAGTACATTTAAGTGATTTAAAGAAGGTGATGCTGTTTGGTTTTAACTGTTAATTTGAAGCTGAAGCTCTGCTGCTTGTTAAAAACAGAGTAAGCAAGGATTCATTTCCCAATTGCCTCTCTCTGCAGAAGAAAATAAGAAAAGGTTGTGGCACTGACATTTCATATTTAAAATTAATGTGCATCTGAGTTCATGATATGCAGAGAGTTGATTTTTCATGGCCTTTTTGTGTTGATTAACCGTTATTTCCATCATGATTTAATGTATTGAGGAGTACAATTGTGCTCCTCAAAACAAATGAATAACTTTTGCATTCACAAGGGAGAAAATAGGTAATGACCATTTCCTCTGCAACAGCAATTGTTATTTTAGTAGTATTTAGAGGTAAAAATATTTCAAACTATTTACAGGTCTGTGGAGCTTACACTTGATGTTAGATTCTTAAATTGCTTTTTCAAGCCACATTGTGATACAGGTAAATTTGCTAAGTTTTCTTGAAGATTTGTGCACATCCTTAAAATACAGTTGTTTAACTTGGGAGAGGATTATGCCACTGTTTATGTCATATTTTCGACAGTAGTTGTTTTCCCTTAATTGTGTAAGATCTGCATTAAACCCAAAAGAAATTATACTGCGGTATTTGTCATTGTACATTTCAGCCCAAAAACTCTTGAGGGCCTGTTAAAACTGCAAAAATGCTAGATCTGCTTCCCTCTATTTAAAATTTGGTAGTGTGCTCTCTGATTTGGAGCTGGGATCAGCTGCCTGCGGCAGGGAGGCTCGCACAGCTGACCGGGGCGGGACTGAGCTCGTTGGAGGGAGATTTAAACTGCCCCAGGGAGCACAATGCCCCAGAGCTGCGAGCAGGAGTGGGCACGGCAGGGAGGGCAGGTAGGACACAGTCACCCTGCTTTCTTTTTTTTTTCTGCAACTCAGCTAGACCCAGCAGTGGTATCTACGCGAGCAAAAACTGTTGCTGCTGCTCTCAGGAGGAATGTTCTAACCCAGACAGAGCCCTCCGTGCAGGATGCAGCTGTGCAGGTCACTGCTGCACAGACTGCCTCGGTCTGGTGTTAGTTTCAGAGGACAGTGTGAGTCACACCTGCATACGATGGGAGCAGGTGAATGATTTGCTCTGCCTGGTGGCAGAGCTCAAGGAGGAAGTAGAGAGGTTAAGCAGCTTTACAGAGAAAGGGCTGGTGGGGTCGTACCTTTTTGAGCCCAAAAGAAATTCAGCATGAGCTGGTGAAGCTCTGCCCATCCTGCCCTCAGGCAGAGGGAGCAAACCAAGTAAATGAGAAAGGAAACAAGTCCCTGATGGAAGAGGTA
>NW_008672323.1:61377-62610 GCF_000695815.1 Acanthisitta chloris | reverse complement strand
TTGTCTCTCTTAAGTATCCAACCATCACCGTCTTCTGATAACACCTATGGGGGAAAATTCCTTAAAGCAACAAAGGAGCCCCTACAAAACCCTAACAAATGCTTTATATTCCGGTATGTTCTACCTTTTCTGGCTTCTCCAGGTTTACAAGGCCTTGGGTGAGGTCTAATTAGGTTTGGGTTTACACAAGTTTACACAGCTTTGCTTGCAGCAAGTGACTTCTCCTCCCATAACCCAGAGTAAGAAACTTGAGTGAAGTGACAGAAGATCTATCACTGCTTGATCCTCCTAATATAAACATGAAACAGATATCAGGTTCCTCCTCAGCCCTGACTTTGGCTGCTACCCAGAGGGTGATGTCCTTTTTGGGACCTAGGAAAGATGAGAGGTTGCCCCACAGAGGCAATCACACACTCTGTAGTAAAATCATGGAGTGTACTTTGTGTGCACATGGTAAGAGGAGATGGGTCAAGTGCTCTCCCTGTAATGTGAAGGTTGGCAAGCTCACCCTGAGGCAGGAATGGGAATAATGTGCCTTGCAGCACTTCACGTCATTCACTTCAGTGGGGAGATCAACTGTGCAGTCAACAGAGGCTTCTCCCAGCTCAAAACACCTATCTGCATGAACACATACAGCTCCAGCTGCTCTGCACTGGGACTCTGCACCTGCATTAATGGCACAGCCCTCGTCACACCAGGACCAGCTCAGCAGACTCACAGGGCACAGGAGGAGCTTGGTAACTGCACCAGGGACAGAGCTCCATGGAAACACCCATGGAGGCTTCTCCCAGCCTTGGGACCTACGAAACTTGAGGTGCAACAGAATTCTAGCCATCTAGAATTGTTATCAATGGGCTCATGGCAATCCCAGGCACAGTTACAGGTTGGGTGGGGAAGGAATTGAGAGCAGCAATGAGGAGAGAGACTTGGGGTCATGCTGGATGAGAAATTCCCCATGAGCTGCAGTGTGAGCTCAGCCCAGAAACCAACCCAGGCCTGGGCTGCAGCTACAGTAGTGTGGGCAGCAGGTCAAGGGAGGGGATTGTTCCCCTCTGCTCTGCTCTGGTGAGACCCACCTGGAATACTGCACACAGTGCTGGGGCCTCAGAGTGAGAAGGACATGGAACTGTTGGAGCAAGTGCAGAGGAGGCCACGAAGTTGCTAAGAGCACTGGAGCATCTCCCCTGTGAGAACAGGCTGAGGGAGTTGGGGCTGTTGAGCCTGGAGAAGAGA
>NW_008672323.1:52717-61237 GCF_000695815.1 Acanthisitta chloris | reverse complement strand
CCCAGGTTGCCCAGGGAGGCTGTGGCTGCCCCAACCCGGGCAGTGTTCACAGCCAGGTTGGCTGAGCCTTGAGCAACCTGCTCTGGTGGGAGGTGTCCCTGCCCAGGGCAGGGATTGGGGCTGGGTGATCTCTAAGGTCCATTCCAACACCTAAAATTCTATGATTCTCTGAAACTAAAGGAAACATAACACTACAAGCATTACATGATCCCTAAGCCTCTGTCACCATCAGCCCCAGTGCAGTATCCACAAACCCTGAGCACTCGCTGGGGTTGTGATCCTTACAGCATCATCTGGAAGGATGAAGAGAAGAAAACTAGCTCAAAATATTCTTCCCCATAGAAATGCATAATCACCTCTCCTTCCTTCCCTCCAGCTCAGTGAGAGCCACATCCAACTCACACCAGTACTTGTTTATCTTGAAGTGAGTATGTAGTACAAACGGAGTGAATGGGATTTCTCACATGCCTAGAGATAAACATGTGCTTTGCTGGATCAGAGCCACAATCTCAGCGACTTGTTGGCCTGGGCTGCAAACATGGACTACAGAAAGATCCCAATCCTTGGACCAGGTACTCCAGTATTGGATCCCTTCTCTGCTGAACATGTCTGTTGCCAATTTCAGTGTATTATTTCACCTTGTGGTTGAGTTTTTGCTCTGGTATTCATTATGTCCTAACATGCTACACCTTCAGAAAAAGGACAATAAAAGATGCTATTAAAGAGTACTTCACTGCATTGTTACCCTCTTTGGCCACTCTCTCACAGCCTTAGCAAATAAGTGACAGTCATTGGACTCAAAATAATGAGAGGGATTTATTCCCTGTTACCAGAGATGATGTAAAAGTTGTTAGAGACACCAGAGAATTATTCTCCACAGTTCAAAAGTGCTCTTACCCAGATTCAAAAGACTACAAAAAGACCTAGCAGACTGCTGAGCCCTCTCAGTGCAGAACATGCACCACCATGCTCAAATGTTTCTGGAGAATTATAAGGAAACTCTGACATGTCCTCTCAATAAATATTCCTTTTCAGCCAATTTGCAGCAAAAGATCACCATTTTCAGCTGGTGGGAAAACCAATGGAAAGGCACCAAGGGCATCCTGATGTCTCCAAGCAGCTCCAGATGCTCCTGCTGGCTGGCAGTTCACTGCAGGAGAGCCTCACACACCAACCCTCCTCTGGCCTGGGAGCGTTTTTCCATCCCAGCCTTCTGATGATTTTTGCGAGGGACAGATTCCCCCACTCCTCCTCTGCCTCCCTCCCGGGGCTGTCAGTGCTCCATGCAGCGTGACAGGCCCTGTGGTCTCAGGGGCTTTGATCTTCTCACCTGGCACAGCCCACACACCTCTGCCTGGCGTGGGCACTCCTGTCACACCAACATGGGGCAGCACGAAGTGATAATCAGTCCCACCTGGGATTGCTTTCAGAAAGGTGGTACTGAGTGACAGTTCTCTTTATTCCTAATGCTTTTCCTCCACCAAATGGTCGATGAAGTGTTTGACAGGGATTTTATAAGAGGAAAATATTTTAACTGCAGGATGTTGGAAATGGATGCTCTGGTGGCAGAGATTTTAGGCTCTGGTGTAGTAGGACAAAATTGAGCAGCACCGCATTACAATTGGCCTGTTAATGAGCTGAGTGGCAGCATTGCAGGCCCCAACACCAACCTGCATGGCAAAGTGTTTGCACATGCCAAACAGAGACATCTGGGTTTGAGTTGTGTCACTTAATAGCTTAAAAATGGACCTCCATCCTCCTCTGAGGTGTGTGGTTAGGAGGACACACATCAGCACTGCAGCCTTGGCAGCTCCTCTCCATTTGGAACAATTAGCTGGAGAATCAGGACAGAAAATCAATGCTGTTGGGGATTAATGAGCTGAAGGATGTGCTTCAGTTGAAAATGTTTGCAGTTTTTCTTTAACACTAAGCTCATGTAAGACAGCGAGGAAAGGGATGAGTGGCAGAGACATTCACCTCTCACTCTCACAGCAAAAGGTGGCACAGGCAGGTGGTGTGATGGTCTGCTGCAAACCACACAGCTCAGACACTGCCTGTCTGTGAGGCTGATGCTGGAGATAGGAACTGAGTTGGGTTTATTCACCCCTTTCTTTTTCTAGGTGTTTTTCCCTTGCAGAGGTTGGAGGTATTTCACTGTTATATCCCTCTGCTGCACTGGGACTGTGCCACAGACTCTTCAGACAGCAGAGGAGGCCAGCTGGGAGAGTCCCTCTTGCCTTGTCCCTCTGCTCCTTCTGCAAGTGTTGGCACAAGTTGATGACAGACATAAGAACTGAGTTGGGCTTAGCTACTCCTTTCTTTTCCTAGGTTTGTTTTCCTTGCAGAGTTTGTTGGTATTTCACTATTATTTCCCTCTGCTGCATTGGGACTGTGCCACAGACAGGGGAGGCCACTTGGGAGAGTCTCTAGTAATCCAAAGCAATCTGCATGCTTAAATCCAGCTACAGGGTGAGGATAAAAACCACTGGAAGAGGTCAGTGGGCTCATTGCTCCATGCTAAATAGTCCTGTGACCTAAAGGAAGCACTGGCTATGGACACAGGAATGTTTGCAGGCAAAATGATGGCAAAGTTGCTGAGTCTTATAGAATCATAGCATGGTTTGCATTGCATTCCATTCCACCCCCTGCCATGGGCAGGGACACCTTCCAGCAGCCCCATCCAGCCTGGCCATGCACACCCCGAGGGCTGAGGAGTGCACAGCCTCTCTGTGCACACGCGGGTCCTGTCTGAGCACAGGGAGTTCCAGCTCGGAGCCTTTTGCGCTGCCTGCAGTGCGGCGCAGGCACAGGCGATGGCACTGCAGCATCACATCCACCGAGAGCTCCTTCATGGGCAGGGACACCTTCCAGCAGCCCCATCCAGCCTGGCCATGCACACCCCGAGGGCTGAGGAGTGCACAGCCTCTCTGTGCACACGCGGGTCCTGTCTGAGCACAGGGAGTTCCAGCTCGGAGCCTTTTGCGCTGCCTGCAGTGCGGCGCAGGCACAGGCGATGGCACTGCAGCATCACATCCACCGAGAGCTCCTTCCAGCGCTCCGAACGCCTGGCTTCACTTTTCCCTGCGCTCAGGGCCTGCTGCAGCCCTTCTCTGCTGAGACAGCAGTGAGATGGAGCTAAAGAGGTGCTCTCCATCCCTGGGGTCGATGCGCAGGCAGAGCCGAATTCCCTGCACCGCAGCAGGCGAAATGGGAAAGGGAAAAGGCAAGGGGAAAGGTTCAGAGCCTCCCCTTAGAGCAGCCTTCCCTCCCCCCCAATCACTGCTTCCTTCCCAGCGCAGCTCACCTTCAGCAGGGGCTGTGGCATCCCACGGGGGTGACGTCTTACTGTCACTTTGCACAACAGTTAGTGTCTCTCCTGACACTGCTTTAGACCACATTTCCTTTCACACAGCGACATCACACTGGCAGCATGTAATCATCCTATAATCGCCTCATATGCACAGGTCTTTATCTGCTTCACTCAATTCCAGCAGATGAGTTCCCAGCTCATGGAAAAAGGGTTTGTCATCAGTTCCTTACTGCCAGATCCTGAGCATTGTCCTGGGAATTATGTACTGTAAATGTCATCTGATTTTTATTCATATTCCAGTCCTCAGTCTCACTCAGCTCTTTTCATAATGCATTCCTAATTCTTTTCTCCATAGATGATGCCTTTGTGTCATCAACAGATGGCATTAATAATGCCCATAATATTTATTTCAGATCACTAATGCAAACATTAGTCATTACCACCATCATAGACTCATAGAATCATCAAGGTTGGAGGAGACCTCTAAGGTCATCAAGTCCAACCATTAACCTGTCACTGCTGAAACCTCTAAACCTTAAACCATTTCTTTCAGTGCCACATTCAGACACCTCTGAAACACCTCCAGGGATGGTGACTGCACCACCTCCCTGGGCAATACCCCAGTCCCTCAACAGCCTCACAGGGAAAACATTTCTCCGCACATCCCATCTGACTCTGCCCTGGCTCAGCTCAAGGCCATTCCCTCTAGTCCTCTCCCTGCAGCCATGGCAGAATAACTGTTCTCTGGCATGATATTTCCCACCTTAGCATCAGCCACTTCTACATCCCCTTAGCCAACTCCCTATCCACCACACAGTTCCCACAGCAGTAGTTAGATTCTCCTGTGGTTTTGCTCCCAGGTGAGCTGTCACCTCACTTTTGACCAGGGCAGTGCCAGGTGTGTTGGGCAGGACATAGCAAATCCAGTCTCCACTTTAGTGTCTTTCATTACCCATTTCTTTGCAGTCCCAGAAGGAGCAATCCCAAGAGAGCCCTGGGCTGGGATTACCCAGGAGGAAATTACTCCCAGAGTGAGGTTGTTCTCGTGCTGCTCCTGCCTAGGTGGTAGAAAAGGATAAACTCCTCTAGTGTCCCAGAATAGAGCAGAGTGAACTTGCACTCAGGTGTCCAAGGCTGCTCTCAGCCTTACCATTTGATGTTTCTGATCCAACCCCCAGGAAACCACTTTGCTCTCTGTGCAGTTTCTCCTGCTAGCACAGCCTCCCTCCAGGGAACACAGCCCTGAAGGGCTTGGACATGGAAGTGATGGTCCCAGCTCCCTCTCCCTCTCCAGACAGCCAGGGAATGCAGCAACCAGTTACTCATGTGCTGGCCTCTGTGCTGCACTCCCTGGCATTGAAATCTCTCTGCTCCTGTAGAGCAGCCAGATCCCAGTCAGAGCTCCAGGAGTGACTGCAATACTGTGCACTGTAACAGCATTCAAATCCTGCTTTGCTCACCAGGAAGGGGAAAGCGAGGCACAGTGACTTGCTCAGGGTCCTCAAGCAAAGGCAAGAATCAAAGCTAAAGGCAATGCTGCCTACAGGAAGGATGGGAAGGGCATGCTTTCTTCTCCACCTTCCCACTTCTAGCTGCATGGCTGGGCTGAAGCTGAGCTCTGGGCTCTGCTGCACACACACATCGTCACAGGTTGCAGGCAGCAAAGAGCTGGCTTGGATTTCAGACTGCTCATATTTGAGACCACTGTGCTAGAATCAGACTGGAAGGTTGTGCTGGGAGGGTTTCCAGACAGTAGGGAGCACACTTCCTTCATTTTTCAGCAGCTCAGCTGGAGACACCCCAGAAAAGCCTCTGCATTTCTGAAGATGCTCTAAATGAAATGCCTGTGATGTGGCTGCACCAGCCAACCAGGGAGCTCAGGGTGTGCAAAGAACTTCATGGCTGTGCTCCTGGTGGGGCCTGGCTTGTCTGGATGTGTGGCAAACCCTGTTCCATGGCCCAGGGACATCATTCTGCTCCCCAAGCTCTGGGGCCACCATTTAATTAAATATTGCACAGCTTCAGATCTTTATAGGATTTCGTTTGTAGAATATGTAGAAATTTCGAGCCTAATGTACTTAGGATTCAAATATATGCAGTTAATTGATGTTTCCTGTGGCTTCCAGATGGTCTGAAAGGAACATTTTATATTGCCCTGATTACTAGCACAAAGAAGAGATTTTAGGAAGGAAATGGAGCACTTCAACCTGAGACAAGTATTTGCAATGGAGCAGACAGGGAGGTCACAGGGAAAAGGGAAGGGCTTTCTGGGGGCTCCACTCTGCCATCAGGATGTTGCTCTTGTTTTGGTCTCCTCCTTTAATGGTTTTTAGTATGGGGAAATATAACCAATTTAATATGATTTTACCTGCTAGAAGAGGAAAGCAACTTCTGCAGTGACTGAAGTGATGGACAGCTCAGGTATCCACTGCTCCTTAAGGAAAGAAATGTCCCTGCTGGTGTCTCCTATGGACACAGCAAGAGTCTGGACCATCCACACCATACAATATCCTGAGCTGAAAGAGACTCACAAGGATCATCAAGGTCCAACCTCTGGACCTATACAGGACAACCCCCAGAATCACACCATGGGCCTGAGAATAGGCAAACCCTTCCTGAACTCTGCAGGCTTAGTGCCATGACCACTGCCCTGGGAAGCTGTTCCAGTGCCCAAACACCCTCTGAGGCAAGAGCCAGTGCTGTTTGGTCAGGTCATTGCAGTAGGCACTGATGGGTGGCTGTGTGTGAGTTGAGGGTTATGTTTCTCAGTCACCAGTGTCCCTGGACCTGCCCCAAGTGTGTTTTAGGATGGGGTGGTGTAATTTCAGGGTCCTTGGTTTGCCCGTTCCCCTTGCAGGTGGCAGGCAGCAGATAGAGCTGTGTGGCACTTCCATGGCAGAGGTGGAAGTCCTTTTTGCTTGACTTTGTCACTTCACAGCCTGAAATGATCAGTGACACAAAAAGCCCTCAAGGACAGGTACCACCACCCGTCACCTACACCTTCTCCCACTCACATCCAGTCCACAGTACCTTCTCATCTTGTCTGCTGAGATATTGTGAGCACAGTGAGACAGAGTCAGGTCTTTCTTCTCATGCATGTCACCCACACACATACACACACTCCTCTCCCTTTTTGAGGTCTCTGATGGGCAACGTGGCTTGTCCTCAGACAAGAGCACTGGGTGGGGGTTGCAGGAAGAGGTGTCTGGGTGCTCACATAATGAATGCATTCCAGTGATGGGGGAGCTGAGGTATTTGCCACTGCCTTGGGTGCATGTTGCCCTGCAAAAGGGTATAAAATGCTGCTGGAGACTGGGCCAGCTGGGCAAACTGGTGTCCTGAGGTCACAGGCAGCTTTGGGGTGGATCCGTGCCACCCCACCCTCCCCCCCTGCCCCATATACAGATGAGGAGAAGCACAAAGATCTGGTCAAATATGGAGATAAAATCATTGTGGTCTCTATAGGTGCTATGTTGCTCAGAAATTGTGAGTCCTGAAAGGCCAAAACCTGTAAATCTGTGCATTTCTAGCCAAACCAGCTTATACTGTAACCCTTTAGACATAGACTTTTGACCAAACATGAGTCTCACCTAGATGTCTCTGAGAAGTGCAGAAACAAGGAGGTCTCACTGCAGCTCATGACCCAACAGGAGGGACCATGACCTGATTATACCACAATCCATTGTAAGAGATGATAGAGTTGCTACTTAGATACTGCACTGGCAATATTTAGATGCTGTGTTAGCAACAAATCTAATAATAATCATCCACAAAATCACTGGGTCCTGGTTCTCTGATCTGGCTGAGAACTTTCCCTCAACTACTCTGCTACAGGTGTTGTTTCTTCCTTCTGTCACCCTATGATCTCTTGGGCAAACCATAACCTCAACCAAAGTGATGTAGCACCAGTGTCTTCCCCTTCTCCTGAGAGCTTGGCTGGCTCCTTGCACAGTGTGGGAACAGATCCGCTCAAGCTGCTGTGTACATCCCGCATAGACCTCACAACCTGCTTTCTCCACTCTCTGTAAACTTGCCCAGAAAAGCTTTGTGAAATCAGGACCTGGGGAAGACCTTCCTTTCCAGGATTTTTTGCCTTGCTCTGGTTTTGCTCCTTTCTCTTTTCCTTTCTCCTCCATCACTGGCAATCTCTGCCCATGCTCAGTTCTGCAGAAATATATTAGCTCTAAAGCATAGACAGTTCCCTGGGCAGGTTCTTGTAGCTATGCTGGGAAGAGGACTTAGAAACAAACTCTGGAATTAGTGCCAGTAAGATCAAAATCAGATCTTGAAAATCGTCCTTGCTTGCTGCTGCTCTCTGGAGGTTCCTGTTCTCCAAAGACACTATTGGTTTTGACATTTGCATTTCACAGGTGCTTAAAGCTCATTTTCGTGGCACACTCAGAGGCACCTCAGCCTTGACAAGAGTGATCAAATTGCTGTCTATCCTCACCTGGGCCTTCTGGTTCAAAACTGAGCTGATAGCAATTACTGTCCACTAATACACCAACGCAGTGAGCAAGAAATCACAACGGGCCTGACTTTTGAAGCCATGAAATGACTGACTTCAACTCTGAGCGAATGCAGCAGGTCTGGCACCAGCTCTGGCTGGCAGAGGAAGGCTATGAAAGCACTCCTGAAGGCACAGCAAAGGGGGAAATCTGAGTGTTCTCAGGAAATTATTTGAAGATTCATCCCCAGGGATGAATGCTCTACATGTACTCCATGCCTTACAAGTTCTTGGTTAGGTAGCTGAGGCACAGAAGTAGCACTGCCTGACCTATCTTCCTCACCAAGCAATTCAGTTCAAAGGTTGGGGTGTCTCACCATTCACACGCTTGTAAAAGGTAAAAGGGTGTTTGGGAATCATAGAGTTATGGGGGTTGGAATGGACCTCAGAGATGATCCAGCCCCAACCCCTGCCCTGGGCAGGGACACCTCCCACCAGAGCAGGTTGCTCAAGGCTCAGCCAACCTGGCTCTGAACACTGCCAGGGTTGGGGCAGCCACAGCCTCCCTGGGCCACCTGGGACAGTGTCTCACCACCCTCACAGGAAAAAACTTCTTCCTAATATCTAACCTAAATTTCCCCTCTTTTAATTTGTACCCACTGCCCCTTGTCCTGTCACTGCAACTCTTAACAGAGTCCCTCTCCGTCTCCTCTGTAGGTCCCCTTCTGGAAGGCTGCAATGCGCTCTCCACACAACCTTCTCT
>NW_008672323.1:25576-52502 GCF_000695815.1 Acanthisitta chloris | reverse complement strand
AGCCCAGGCCTGGGTTGGTCTCTGGGCTGAGCTCACACTGCAGCTCATGGGGAGTTTCTCATCTACCATCACACCCAAATCTTTCTCCTCAGTGCTGGAAATAGGGTCATGAAGCGTAATTCGAGGCTGGGAAATGCCAGCTGGATCTCAAGTCCCCTAAGAGCGAAAGAGACTTCAGTTCTTCCCTAGCCAAAGAGTTTGCTGTGAGTATTTCACACTGCAGTGAATCACGTCTACCCCCTGGGTCACCCAGTGGGGATTCCTTCTCCTCAGCCATTCAGGGCCAGATGCTATAATAAACCTTACTAATAATACTTCCCAGCTCTGCTGCAACTCTGTCTGCAAGAACTGTGCAGAGTACAAGAAACCACTTGTCTGGAGAAGGGTGAAAAACATTTGGACAAGACAGTTTGCTCAGCTCTTGTCAGTCTTTGCTATCAAACCACCTTAGTGGGTTTTTTTTAATAATATGTATTAATGTGTATTTTTATATATGTATTAATGCCTAATAAGAGCTTTGGGGCAAAACAAAAGAATATATTCAGTAGGCAAAGAAAATCCTGGTTCTCCAAGGCATTCTTCATCTTGGCTTGAGTGTTTCTGTAGGGCTTTAAACAGGGAAAACTGCACTAAGGCTCACAGACAGGTATGCATTTCTCTGCTGCTGCACACAGGGCAGGAGAAGTGAGCAGCCAAGAGCAGAGGTGTTTGTGCTGTGTTATCCTCCAGGGCTCTGGTCGCCTCCTGATATTTCAATTAGCTCTGTTGTTAAGGACAGAGAGCAGAATTGGGGTTAGAAGGTGCACCAGGTGGAGCAAAGTTTGCTGTCTCTCCAGATCAGAGATTAACCCTGCCCTTTGGCAACAGCCCACTCATTCAGCTTCTGTGCTCACTGTTGACTGGAGCACTGCTGGAATCAGGGTGAAGACCCCTGACTTGTCACGTGGCAGCAAGTGTGTCTGTCCCTTTAGTGCTGCCTGGCCGAGTGGGAGCTATGAAACAGGTCTCTATTAAGATGTTTCTAATTGAACTGGTCTGTAAGGGGAAAGCAACTTTTTTGCTGGAGCCTTTGGCCTTAGTCTCATTTGCTCCTTGCCCTCAATTCCCTCAGTCTGCTCCCTCGGGGAGGGAGGCAGAGCACAGGATCAATAGCTGCCTACACAGCCCCTTGCCCTGCAGCTCCTGAGCCTTGGCAGCTCCTGACAGGTACAATCTCCTCCTCCAGCTCACTCCTCTGCAGAGTGGGGGGTGCCTGGCAGAACAGCTAAAGAGGAAAAGAGAGAGAGAGAGGACTTTTCTCCACTGATGTTCACACTGCTGAAGGTGCTGTATCTGCCCAGCCAGGCAGAGCTGGAGGGAGCCAAGTGCTCTGTCCCAGCATTACTGGATGTTGCTTGGCATAGGAGCTCTTTTCATTGAGGCTCTCAGGTGAAATCATAGAATCATGGAATTTTAGGAGTTGGAATGGACCTTAGAGATCACCTAGTTCTGACTCTCTGCTCTGGGTGGCCCTGGGCAGTTCTCACTTTTATAATGAAGCATCAATTTCAGCAGGTACCAGCCATCCTGCCAGTTTGTTGTCCCTCCCAACACCACACTGGGCAGCTGAGCCACATGGCCCCGTGGGCTTGTCCATGTAAAACACTTCCATATCTCACCTTCACAGGCAGGAGGTATCACTGGTGAGGTCAGGAAGCTGCACCGTGCCTCATTTGCCTCCCTGGATAAACAGCACGTTCCTTCCTCTTCAGTGGTAGATTTTTTTGCCAAATAAAAGCACTAAAAGACTCGAACATGCCCTGGACTGCCTAGACACAGCACACCAGGATCTGGTAAAGAAGCTTATTGCCCCTCCCCTAGCCCTGCCCTGTCTCTATCCTTAGCCTTTTTTAGGGTAAGGTCACTTTATTTGAGCTGCCTTCATGCTTAAACTAATTCAAATTGTTATCACACTAGTTTGAATTCGTCTTGCTTTCTATCACTCTAGGATGGGGTTTGAACTCTGATTCTCTCTGCACACACCATTTTAAAAGCAAGACTAGAATGGACTTCCCCAGAAGCTGTTCCTCCAGGCCACATGCCACAGCGAGGTGAACTGTGTGGACAAAACAATCCTGCTCTTGGGTAACTCTTCCGAGGAAACTCTTTCTGGCTTGAAACCTATGTGCAGTTGAACTTGGTCCAATGAAGGCAGTCACAACCCTGTAGGTTCAGCTGCCTTCTCCTGCTTGACTTGTCCCAGCAGATCCCAGCTGGAATTTGGGTCCTTGCATGACAGAGCAGCAGCTGCAGCTGGTCTGCAGCACCTCATCCCACTGCTTGTCGTGGAGGTTGTGTTCCCACTGGCCAAACCTTGCTGCATGGGGTCAGACCTGGTCTCTCTGGTGGGTTGTTGGTAGAGGGAAGAGCAGAGACTGCCACATCTGTGTGTGCTGGAAGTAGAAGCTGGTAAATGATAAATATATTCTTCATAGTATCATCTGGTATATTGCCTGGAGAAGAGAAGGTTGTGTGGAGACCTCAGAGCACCTTCCAGGAGCTGAAGGGGCTCCAGGGAAGCTGCAGAGGGATCTGTGTTAGGAGCTGCAGGGACAGGACAAGGGGCAATGGGCACAAATTAAAGGAGGGCAATTTAGGTTAGATCTTAGGCAGAAGTTTTCCCTGTTGTGGTGGTGAGACACTGTCCCAGGTTGCCCAGGGAGGCTGTGGCTGCCCCAACCCTGGCAGTGTTCACAGCCAGGTTGGCTGAGCCTTGAGCAACCTGCTCTGGTGGGAGGTGTCCCTGCCCAGGGCAGGGATTGGGGCTGGATGATCTCTGAAGTCCATTCCAATCCCTACAATTCTATGATTCTGTGAGGCAAAGGTCTGGAGAGTGAACACAAGTGGTGTGGGATGAAATCCACCTCTCTGTGAGCTGGATAGGATTCTCACTCCTCTCACTGAGCATCAGAATGACATTTCTTCGGAGATCTATGCTAATTGGAGCTTTTAAGTCATTAGCAGCTCAGTGTCATTGCAGCTAGACATGGCGTGTACCAAACTGACTGCAAGTCTGGCCCAGCCCTGACAGCTCTGCATATCCAGCACTGATGTGTGGCTGCAGCTAAAAGCTCTGCAGTGGGTCTGGGGTTTTATTTCATTCCACTGAGCTAGGGCTGAGGAGACAGCATTTTTTTCCAGTCCTGGTTATTAGTCTCTAAAGTTTTCTTTAATTCAAGCCAGATCCTGGTGCTGTTCCTTGTGTTGGCTGTAGCCAGAGCCAGAGGGGCAGCCCAGGGAGCACAGAGTGCCCAGCCTGAATCTGGTCTGGGCAGAGCATGAATTCCCTGGGGTGAGAGCCTCAAGCCATTTGCCTGTGAAGTGCCATGGTGCTGTACAAACAATACATACACATCATTTGTCAAATCTGTTTTCTTACAGGCTTGGGTAAAGCAGCATTTCCCCATGCTGTAAGCCCAGGGACATCCCAGACTCTCCAGGAGTGCCACAGACAATATTATGCCCCTGATTTGGTTGATGAAAGGAGAAGCCACGTTGTGAGTGCAGTGTTTGCATCCCACTGGCTTCTGACACTCTGTGCCTATCAAAGAGAACAGCAAACGTGTGTGGAGGAACGAAAGGAGCCTCTTTGATTGTGTAGACCTTCTAATAAGTGGCACTTTGCATTTTTTAGATGAAGGGCTGGAAATGACACTGCCAGTAATTATGCACATGTGCCATGTCACCTTGATGCACTGGGGTGCAATGGAAGGGGAGAACAAATTTCCATAACTAATCACTGGCAAACAAGATAAAGTGATTGCTATTTGCAAGTTAACTTTTCCCCAGGATTACCACCCTGTGCTATGTGAGATACCCCACCTAGTCATCTCTGTGAAGAACAAGGAGGACCTGCTGTGCCTCAGATATCACCACTCTGCCTTTTTCCTGGCAAATCACAGAACATACTGTTAATTTGCTTTTCAGCTTTGGCTGTGAAACTTGTAATAATCCCATGGGAAGAATCAGAGAGAACAAGGCTCTCTCCCTGTGGCACAGGAGGGTGGAGATTACACACAAATACAAACTGCAAAACTTGGTGGATAGTCTTAAAGACTGGTCTCATGCAGGACACAACACTTGGGGGACCCAAAGCAGCAGTTTTACATGGGGTTTGAAATTTGATTATTTCTTTCTTTTCAGGCTTAGAAGGGACATATTTCCATACTTTCCTCTGCAGATACTAAGCCTGGAAACACTCTTGTGTTTAGCCCTGAGATCTTCCAGTTGGTAACTGCTGAGGTGGTGGCATTGCATACTGCAAACCTCATCATTAAACCATGTGCCTCTCTTTATCACCTGGATGGCTCCAGTCTCTGCCAAACACAACTGCTCTTGAGAAGGAGGTGACATGAGTTGCTGTGTCTGGCACTGGATGTGTGCAGCTCCCTGGATCATGGATGGGATTGCTGAGATGCTGTTTTCCTGTCCATAATGACCTCCCTGTCCCCTTCCAGATGCTTCTCTGTGTGCCTGACTTTTCACACTTGCACTGGGAAGGGTAATGCTTTCAGCCTGCCGAGCAGCTTCTTCCCTCAAAGCATCCTGCTGAGCTTTTCCTGTGGGTGAGTTTGGGGTTCGGCCTCAGATGTGGCTATTCAGCACACCAAGGGCTCACAAAAGTTTAGTCTCAGGTCAGTGGCAACCTCATCTCTGGTTCACTAAGGATCAGTGAAGCTGCAAAAAGTACAAGGTGATGCCCAAGTCTCTCAGCTGCATGGCAAGCTCTGCAGAGCTGTCTCTAGTTCAGGCTCTGCAGAGCTGTCTCTAGTTCAAGCTCTGGAGAGCTGTCTCTAGTTCAAACTCTGCAGAGGTGTCTCTAGTTCAAGCTCTCCAGAGGTGTCCCTAGTTCAAGGGCTTTCCTGGTTTGCAGCACTGGGACTGGGAGATTTTGCTCAGCAAAGTCTGTCTCATGTAAGGGCTAGAGGAGAAGTGGGTGTAAAGATATGCAAAGGACAAACAGAAGCAACTTCATGGAGCCTTTCTGAGTATTTGTTTCATTTTTCTGGGTTTACTTTTAGCTCTGCCTAGAGAAATGGGACTTCTAAACTCATTCTTTGAAAATAAAACTGGGCCAAAAATACTTCATTAATTACACCATCATTTTTTTTCTCGGTTCTGTCTGGAAGAGTCCTCAAAGAAAGGGAAGGCAGCTGTGCACAATTAGCACAGACTATGCCAGAGAATTGAAAAACACAAATGGAGGGAAAGAATAAATAGCAGAGATGAAGAAAAGGTTCTTCTTGCCACATAAAGCCACAGAGAGAAGGCAGAGGGGAAGACTAGGGTAGCACAGGCCCAATGTGCTCCTGTTAGTCACATTTGGGCCTGAAGTTTGTGTTTGCAAAATGTGCTCATCAGGGTGACCTGGTTCATCTCACCTTCAAAGGTTCCTTCTCCCCTGAGACAGTTGCATTGGCAAAGCTCCTCCTGTCTGGAGGCTGCAGGAGGGTACCAAGTTCTCTTAGAATCATAGAACCATCAAGGCTGGAGGAGACCTCTGAGATCACTGAGTCCAACCATTAACTTGTCACTGCTGGAACCCCTAAACCCTAAACCAGATCCTCCAGTGCCACATCCAGACACCTCTGAAACACCTCCAGGGATGGTGACTCCACCACCTCCCTGGGCAATATCCCAGTGCCTCAACACCACAACAGGGAAAACATTTCTCCTCCCATCCAATCTGACTCTGCCCTGGCTCAGCTCAAGGCCATTCCCTCTATCCTCTCCCTGCAGCCCTGGCAGGACACACATCTCACACCTCTCTCCAGCCCTGGCAGGGAGTTGGGGAGAGCCAGGAGGTCACCCCTGAGCCTCTTCTCCAGGCCAGCCAAGCCCAACTCCCTCAGCCCTTCCTCATACCACATGCTTTCCAGAGCTTAGGTGAGCCTTGTGCAGAAGATTAGGGAGTGAATTCTGCCTGGCACTGTCCTGACCCAGTGTGGTTGCCAAGTGGATATGAGCTGCTGGATCCCTTTGCTTCCAGTGTATGCAGAGGGATCCACATGTGCCTCCACATGGGTGTAAGGGCTGGCAGAGGGGAGAGGTCTGCTCTGGGCAGCTGTAGGTCCTTTTTCTGCTGATCTCAGAGATAGGAGAGCTCTGGAGAGCTGAGGAAAGAGCTCTTTTGATGGGGTTTGATGATTATTGCTGTGGGAAAAGCTTTATTTGTCTGTGGTAGGAAAGGAATGACTTGGGTTTATATCAAGTTTACATCAGGAGACATTTTGTCTTTATTGCACACAGAGGAGAAGAAATGGGGCTGTGTGGAGGACACACTGGCAAGGATTTCAGTGATCCTCCCTGGAAATCACCCCCTCCATGCTCCTTGAATGAGCCACTTTGCAAGGCAGAGGAGAAGGCAGCAAAGAGCTAAGAGAATAGAAAGTCAGTGTTATATCTGTCTTGCATGTTTACTTGTGTTTCACTTTCTGAGCTGGGAGTTTTTCAGGCACAAAATGACTAAATTTCAACAAGTTCAAACCTTGCCTGGGATCATCCTATGCAGTGAGTTGTTTACCCACTATATCACAGGCAAGTCATTTCAATATTGACAGATTGGCTAAAGCCCAAATTTGCTATGCTGCTATTAGCATATTTGTACTGTTTCTGTGCTTCCAAAGGAACCAGAATGTTCCCTGGCAGTCAGGGCTAATAAGTATGCAAATCATGATCTGTGCTATAGGCACGCTCTTTTTTTGGGTGCATGAATCACTCTGCCAATTTGGCACTCCCCTTTCTGATCAGAGATAAACAGAGCTGCGGGGATTAGGGTGACAGATCATTTCTCCTGAGCTCTGTCTGGGCTCTGAAAGATGCAGAGCTGTGCTTAATCCTCCTTGCTCTGCACAGGGCATTGGCTTGGGGAGAAGCTACTGACTGAAGGGTTAGCACAAAGGTCTCTGTGCCAGAATATGTGAACCCACAAGGCTTTCTACTTTCTTAAGGTCAATTTTAAGTTTGTTTCTTCCAGAGCTAAGAAGCAGCCTCATGTCTAATGATTTTAGGGGCTGAAAGGAGATTGACTGTAATGACAGTGTATGAACCAAGAGCATGTGATACAAGGGCGGTGAGACACGGTCCCAGGTTGCCCAGGGAGGCTGTGGCTGCCCCAGTCCTGGCAGTGTTCACAGCCAGGTTGGCTGAGCCTTGAGCAACCTGCTCTGGTGGGAGGTGTCCCTGCCCAGGGCAGGGGTTGGGGCTGGATGGTCTCTAAGCTCCATTCCAACCCCCAAAATTCTGTGATTCTCTGATTCTATGAAGATCTCAGCACAGCCAGTGATCATGGGCAGCATCATGTGTTTCTCAAGCTCATCTGTTCCCTATCTGTTCTCTCTCTTCATCCATCACCATCTCAGTATGACATACCACACTTTCTTAGGAGGTCACATCTCTTGAACATCCCCCCCAGACTACCCTTCCAGAGCTCCATCACACAACCCTGTGTGGCTTGAGCATCTCCTTGTCATCTAAGGGAAAAGACATCACCTTTCCTCTTCCTTCAGTGCTGCTTTTTAACCCTGGGTCCACTATTCCCCTCCTTCCCAAAAACACTTTGAGCGTGTACCTCAAGGTAAGACCCCACAGGCTTGGAGGTTTTCTTGCACTGCTGTGCAGAAGAAACCAGCAAAGCATTTAGTCATTCCAGCAGTGGAGGTCACTAGAGTGTGTAAACAGACAAAATTACACTGAAGGTTCCCAAAGAAGATCAAAAGGAAAACTTTAGTCTCCTTTCATGTTGCAGGTATTCCTTTCTCTCAGGCTCTCTGTCCATCACGTCTCTCTGGTCCTTTGTTATCTGCCCCCAGCCGCTCTCTACTTGCAGTAATAGCTGCTGGTTAAGTCCCACAGTATAATTCTTTCATCTCAACTAACACTCCTTTGAGATCATCAGCGAAAGGGCTGCTAAGTGTCATCGCTGTTGAATGTGAATGGGAGTCTCTCCTGTGTTTGAATATCAATGCGTTTGATCTTGAGTCAGGCCACGTAGTGGATGCGTTGGGAGCTCCTTAGCGTGTGCTGCTGCTGAGAATCCCTTTTATAATTCTCATTGTCTTCTCCCTTGGAGAGCTCCGAGCACTTTGCTTTCTGTTGCCCATTTCTGCCTTAGAGAAACAAAATGGGCTTATTTTCTTCTCTTTCCTGATTGTCTCCTAGGGCTTAGATGCAAACCTTCCTTGCTGTCCTTGGACACTCACTGCAGGAACTGGTGGTGCAGAGCAACCTGGATTGTAAGAGGTGCAGAAAAGTAAAACCAACCAGTGCCCAGGAAGCCCTGAAATTGCCTTCACCCTAGGGCCGTTCCAGCTCAGAAAAACACAGCTTTAAAACCCTGATAGATGCCTCAGGGTCTTGCTGAACATCCAGCGGTGCCATGTGCCATACTAGGCCCTTTTGGGACCTCACAGGGCCTTAACTGTCTGTGATTTGTTCAACTGGGAAGGTCTAAGCTTGGATTTAGGAGCCCTAACCTCAGTATTCTGCTGTGTGACAGATGTACTGGGGCTAATAATTTAATCTCTGTGGGCTCCATTTCCCTTCTGTAAATGCTTTTAGGAAGCATTTTTGCCCACCAAAGGATCTCTCTGTAAAAGCATACAGTGTGAATTTACACCTCAGCTAAGGCTGGGACAATGCAGAAATGTACCCAACACACAGAAAATGCAGGGAAAATGCATCTTTAGGTCACATTCTTCTCTAGTTTGCCTGTAAAAGGATCTTCTTCCTTGTCTGTGATATGAGCAGCTGCTTCCATTTCATCTTAAGGCTTCTCAAATCTTCAAAGCCCTGGAACGTATTTTGTCAGACATCCATAATGACCCAGAGCTTAGACAGGAATAACCAGAGCTGCCTCCAGCCCATTGGCCATGAAATCATTCTCTAGTGATTCCAATCTCTTGCGGCCTTGTTAAATTGCCCAGGCCAAATCATTTGTCAGGCTTACCCAGGAGTGAAATCATTTTATGCTCCTGTCAATGTCCCCCAGTGCTGACAGCAGCACTGAGCTCTGCATTGCTCCTAGCCCAAACTGGAAACAAAGCCACCAGCACCTTTAGAGGTGGGAAATGACTGCAGTGCATTTTAGAAGGGCTAAAAGCCACATGTCCTGGCTCACTGGTTCTGCTCAGTGTTTCCTTTCAATCTCTTCTGGATCCAGATATCCAGTTCAAGAGTATTCCATGTATTTTGAATAGGGCTCAACTGCACAAGTTGGACTTGACCTTTTCCTGTTTATATCTGCACTTGGCTGTAAAAGCTTTGAAGCTGAGCCACTGCTGCTTCTCTTTGCTTTATTTCCTCTTTTTTCTTACACTTAGAAAGAGGGTAAATAAATGGGAAAACAACCTAAGCACCAGAACACATTTTTTTCCTAATTAAAGCACTGAAATCAGAATGTGCTTTAAGGCATGAGAGCAATTGGATTTGAGGTGGACAAGCATTGCACTAAATGGGGGCAGTGCTTGCTGAGCAGTGAAGCTGCTCTGCTGCCACAGCTCCTGCAGAAGCAGCCTTAGGTGCTGGTACCATATCCAAGGATGATCAGGGAACACTAGAGATCCCAAATAATTTCACAGCAGATGATGTCTAATACTTCCCATGGAAGTCTCCTTCTCTCTTGTTAAGGGTCATGAAGCCTTGGAGACTTGTGCACATCCTGATCTTTAAACAGGGCTCATCTAAGGAAAAGGCAAAAGGGTTAAGGTGAGATGTGTTGACTAAATCTGCAGAGGACACTAAGTTGGGTGGGAGTGTGGATCTGCCCGAGGGTAGGAAAGCTCTGCAGACCTGGTAGGAAAGCAGACAGACCTGGACTGACTTGATCAGTGACTGAGAACAACTGCATGAGGGTCACTGAGGCTCAGTGCGGGTCCTGCCCTTGGCACACAACAGCCCATGCAGCTCCAGGCTGGGGGAGCAGTGGGGACAGAGGTGTTTGGCACAAAGGGACTTGGTAGTGCTGGTGTTGAGGCCCTGGGATATTGCCCAGGGAGGTGGTGCAGTCCCCATCCCTGGAGGTGTTTCAGAGGTGTCTGGATGTGGCACTGGAGGATCTGGTTTAGGGTTTAGGGGTTCCAGCAGTGACAGGTTAATCGTTGGACTCCATGACCTTAGAGGTCTCCTCCAGACTTGAGGTTTCTATGATTCTATGAAATGTCCATGTCCCTTTCCAAGAAGAAATTGCAGGCTGGCCACACTCAGTGTCCCACTGACTCCACTGGCCTCAGAACAGCAGCTGGGACTGTTAAGTCACAGGTTTCAAATCTTGCAATGCTCTCTCATAAGTCCTTTTCTTCGCCTGGACAAGAGTCCAGGTAGAAGTAAACCCAAGCCCCAGTGCAGCCACACAGACCTGCCATGCTCAGCAGCTGGGGCAGGTGCACAACAGCCTGTGCCCTGTGCCACGTTCCAGAACCACTGCAGCTCTCATCTCCAGCTCTCTAAACAACCCCCACTGAGCACGAACAAGCTGAGTGCACAAGTCTTCAGTGCTCTGTCACTTATTTTTACCTTCAGCTACTTCTGCCCTGCATTTAGGAAGCATCTCCCAATTGGTGATCTTCCATCAGCTTGAAAACACTCATGAATTCATGAGTGCAAAACTCTCTTGGTGCAGTTAAGTATAATTACTCCTTTTCTGTCGTTTTCTCTTTCTTCTCCAGCTAAAGAAACAAAGGAGACAAATTAATCACCAAGTTCTGCCACCTTTATTTAAGTTGAACAGCTCTTTTGTCCCTGGACTCCTCCTGCCTGAGCACTGCTTAATTTGGGAAATAGGAACAGATGCAGGTGGGAAATACTTTGTATCAGGACTTGATAAAGGAGACAGATACAAAAGCTCCTGGCCCTCAGTTTGCTAGTCTAAAATTGTCAAAGTATTCCATCCACTGGGAGTTTTCTGCTGGGCATTGGCAGGAGGAAGCTCAGCAGTGTTTTATATAATCTTTCTCAAATCCACTGTGACAACCCAATTCAGAGCAAATCTGTGGGGTTTGGTAGGTTGGTATCTCTTTGCTAAACTCGTGGTGATGAATCTAAGTTTGTGTGTGTGGCTTAAAGAAAGGAAAGAACTGGAACTGCTGAATTTCCGAAGCAGGAGCTCCAACAGGAGTTGGACTAGATGATCCTCAAGGGTCTCTTCCAACTCTGATTCTTCTGTGATTCTCCCAAATTCATCTCCACCCTCCAAATCAGTGGTGACATGGTGCAGAGGAAAGCTAAGCTTCTGCCTGGGCTGGGTGGGTAACATCCACATAGAAGCTGATGATGCTTTTGATGGTTTTCAGGGATTTTGTTGCCTTCAAGGCCTTATTAACATTTCCCCCACAAATATTTAACCCACAGGTAACATTTTTTCTCCTACAAGTGTTCCCCTGGAAGAGCCTCTCACAGGTTTCCATGGGTTATGCCTTCACCTTGATCAACTTCCCCATTCCTCCCTCCAATTGCATTGCAGAAAAGAGGAAAAAGCCTTCCCAGATAATTTGTAGGAGAGCATTATCCTTGCTCAGTGCTGCCTAACAATTAGTGTCACTTGGCATGTTACTGTCGTTTTCCTTCTCGAAGCAAATTCAATAGCTGTTAGAAGAGAACGGGGGTGGGTTTGGCAGCTCTGTGACCCAGATACAAGCCACAGTTGGAGTGTATTTTCAGCATTGCTATCTTGGCTTATCTCAGGCTTGGGAATCTGAGGCTCCCTGTGAGCATCCAGCTGCAGTGGAGTTGGGCAGCTGGAGATCTGGCTGCTTGCTTAGGGCAGAGCCTTAAGGGCCAAGCTGCAGAGCAAATGCCCTTGGCAGTTGCTCAATGCAGGGAGGAGAGAAAAGGAGAGGAAAGGACACAGCAATAGTGGGTGAAACAGATCCTGGCAATGGGGAAGAAAAGGAGGCTTTGCTGCAGCTGAGCTGGGGAGATGTTTGTGTTATGGGGACAGAGTTATGTGGATGAAAGGGTTTGGGGTTGGTTTCCAGCTTTGCTCTGAGATCCCTCTCAGCTCAGCAGAGCACAGGGCAAACAGGCACAGTGTAAAGCTCATTCTGCTCTCACTCCCAGAGCAGGCAGCTCTGCAGAACCTAGACTGGATTGGGGGGATGTCAATAGGGGATTCACCCCATCCTGCTCCCATCACCTCTTCGTCTGGAGAACGGCAGGGTCCTCTCAGGAGGTGATTTAGAGCAGGGCTGAGTGTCTGCACTCTGCTGTGTCCACAAAGGGCTCCCCAGGGCCCTGAGCCAGCAAGTCAAGTGCCTCTAATGGGACAGTGTGTTCATTTTCCTGCCTCCAACTGCTGCTGCTGCCAAGGATGTGCCAGTGTGCCACACAGCCTGCCTTATCCTCTGCCTGGCTTGCTCACTGTGCTGTATGTTGTGGGCTGGCAGAGAGGTGGCTGTGCCAGCTTGCTGTCACCTAGGAAAGCTCCTGTTGTTGTGGGGAGTCTTTGACGGCTTCATTTGGGCAGCTTTGTTTGTTCTCTGGGCCTTATGAGCAGCACAAATGGGTGGAAACTGGACCAGCTCTCCAACCTCCAACATATGATCGGGGATAAGCCAGTTATGGTAACATTCCCCCTGCATTCTGTGCCCACCTCAGGGGGTGGAGGTTGGCATGGCTCAGCATCACCAGCTTGTTGGTTATTGCACTGCAGATTGGGTCCAGCAGAGCTAGGGAGGAGACCGAGCAGACAACAACAGTGCAGACAGATTGAGAGGATGACTGTGGGGCTGGAAAACAACAGTTATTTCCAAATCCAAATGTCTGTGCCTGAACACATCAGCCACAAGAACAGGACCGAGAGAACCTTTGGCCACTGGCTGGTGGTTCTCAGAGCAGGTGGAGCTCTCTCCAACCTGTTAAAGCTTTAATCACCTTGATCACTGCAGTGCAGAGTGAGGAGTTTACCAGTTAAGGTATGTGCACATCATGCAAGCCATAAAAATTGTGCTTATTCAGCCGCCTAACTGATGACTTCAGACCACAGAACGAATCAATGAATGGAATGTCCAAAATCCTTAGGCAGAAATCTACTGTGCTTATCTTCTTGTCCAAGCAAATGGGGAGACAGAAGCTGTGAAGTGTCCAGTTGTGCTGCACTCAGTTGTTTAATCCCAGAAATGGAGGATACTGGAAAGAGAACAAGGTCCAGTCACTTGAAATAAAATATTAATTATGTGTGTGGGGATACAGATAAAACTTATGCATACATAAGCATCCTGAGCACTCTTTTCCAGCTCTGGATTATCACTGGATTTCCCTCCCAGCTTCCATGCTCTCCCTTTTCCCCATCTGTGTCAAGCACACGAGTAGCTTTATTCCCTCCAAGTGAAGGATGCTGAAGATGCTCCAAGTGAAGCTTGTCCTTCAGGCTCTTCCTGGACAGAGGCCAGAGATGTGAAGTGTTGCTCCTGTCTTATCACATACATGAGACATCCACAATAAACAAACCAAACAAGTTCTGTCATGTGCTAATGGCATTTCCCCCCCAGTTTGCTACACATCCAGTGCAGATGTTTCTGTATGCAAACAAGGAGGAAACTGCATTCGAGTGGTCAAGGTTTTGTTTTCATTTCAGCCCCAAATTACAATTTTAAGAGTTATTTCCCCTTAAATCTTCCATTTGTGTGTGTCTTGGCACCTGAAATGGCACCATTTGCAGAGCCCTGAGAGGAGCAGAAGTGCTGACACACACAGCTTCTTTCCAGCTCGGGGGAAGTGCTGGTGTAATTAACTCCAGGGATTCTCTTCGTTGCTGGGAAAATTATGATGTGTTTTCCCCTTCTAATCTGAAAAATAGCTCCAGGGGTGATTTTTTTTTGTCCCAGCCTTTACTTTTCATTTCACAGGCATGAAAAAATAAATACATTTCTTTGAACTTTGATCCTCTGCCAAAACTTGTCTAAGCAGCAGCTCCTGAAATGATACGTTTCTCCTAATTTATGCAAAGGATGGAGAAGCATTAGCAGTGAGGCTGCAGGTGGCTGTGCCCTGGCTGGGACAGTCAGCAGTGGAGATGTGACACCTCTCTGCTCTTCTCACAGAATCAGGGAACCAGAAAACTTCCTGCTCCACATGCAGGAGCTCTGCAGAGCCACCATCCCTCAGGCAGCCCCAGCCAGGGCTGGGCACCCTGCGGGCCCCCTGCCTGCGCCCCCCCCCCAGCCTCTTCCCCATCCTGCACACCCTGTCTGTGCCACCCCACCAGCCTCTTCCCCATCCTGCACACCCTGTCTGTGCCACCCCACCAGCTTCTTCCCCATCCTGCACACCCTGTCTGTGCCACCCCATCAGCCTTTTCCCCTTCCTGCACACCCTGTGCCACACCACCTGTGCCAACCCCACCCTGTCTGTGCCTCTACCTCACTCTGCACACCCTGTCTGTGCCACCCCACCAGCTTCTTCCCCATCCTGCCTGCACTGCACATCCTGTCTGTGCCACCCTACCAGCTTCTTCCCCATCCTGCACACCCTGTTTGTCTGCAGGTGCTGCCAGAGGTGCCTTGCCATTCCATTCCTGCACCTCCAATGCTGAGCAAGTGGGGCTGCAAGGAAAAATTCAATCATCAGCTCAAAGGCCAATTCCCAGTAGAAATGCATTTCCCTCCTGCCCTCTGCTCTCTGCACAGCCATGTGCAGGAGGCTGCAGGAACTGCACCTGAGCTTCTCTGCTGTTCCTTAGCTCTGCTGACTGAGAGGTGCAAAAAAAGGCCCAGAAAGCTCCTGGCAAGCCAACACTTTCAGTTGTGTGGGCAACTCTGTGCAGGTAGGAATCAAAGTGACAGATTCCCAAGTACCCTCTGCATCCCTACCCTGAGTTAGGAACCTTTCAGAGAAACAATCCTCAGCTTTCAGTTCTGCAGAGTAAACCTGTCCCCACCAGTGTCCTAAGCTGATACTGTGCATAGTGACAAGGATGGGGAGGTTAAGATGAGGACATCCATTTCATTCTGTTTCTGGGACAAGGACAATGGCCACTGGTCAAAGGGGAGGGCAGACACTGGTGGCATCTCCAAACGCTGCAGCTAAATCCAACTGTGCTCATGAGTCAGACTCTTTCTAGCCTGAATTCAGGCAAATCTCTGAGCTGCAGCCTACAAAGAGTCCTTTCTTTCTATTTTAAGAGCTGTGTGAACAGAACGAGAATACTGCAGCTATTTTCCATGGTCATTTATCTCTCCACACACTAAGAGTCCACCCTGATCGTGCCACAAAATCCCAGGCTGGGAAAAATCCTCTTCTCATTGTCACTGACTTCTGGTGAGAAACCCCAAAGCAAGGAAAAAGTAGGAAAAGAGAACAGAAGTTGGCAGTGCAGGCAGAGAGGCAAAAAAGAGAAGGCATGTGGATAAATCAATGCAGGAGAAGAGATGCCTCAGTCCATCTTTGGAAAGGAAGGAAGGTATCAAGGAGTGCAATTGTAGATGTGGAAAGAGAACGAGAGGCTGTTAAGCCTTCTGCAAACATTCAGTGTGTCATACAGCTCTACAAAAGTGCTTGGGAACAAATGACAATGTGACCTCAAAAAAAGCTCACAGTGCTCTTGAGATCAGCTGGATCTGCCACGTGCCCCTGAGAGAAGGAGCTTCAGGTCAGGCCCCAAGGTCTCTTTGGTGAAACCTCCTTCTCATGGCAATGGTTCTGCTCCCTCAGTGTTAAATGTGTCCTGTCTCCACCAGCAATTGCACCAGCAGCAAGAGGGGAAGGTCTTCTCCACCATCATTGTGCCTGACTGCAGAACTCCTCTGGTTCTGCCAGAGAAACCAGCTCTGTCTCCAGGCCAGGCTGAAACCCAACAGGTCTCTCCCTAACCTCTGCATTTGCTGAAGTCACTGAAGAAGTTGAGAGTCTCTAATGCTGTTTCCTGAGGCAAAGCATTTAATTCTCAGTTAAAATAAAATGAACCATTCTGCTTTAAAGGCAGGAAATAAAGCTCCAGGTGTCATATCATGGGACTTTCTTTCACTGAAACCAGGCAGCACATTTCAACAGATTCACAACAAAGCCCACCAAATCACTTTTTCTCGGAATTTGCCCATAATTGAATGAATTCCAGCAGAGGAAAGAGATAATGAGAGGCTGATGTCTCCTGCCCCAAAATGAACCATTCTGCTTTAAAGGCAGGAAATAAAGCTCCAGGTGTCATATCATGGGACTTTCTTTCACTGAAACCAGGCAGCACATTTCAACAGATTCACAACAAAGCCCACCAAATCACTTTTTCTCGGAATTTGCCCATAATTGAATGAATTCCAGCAGAGGAAAGAGATAATGAGAGGCTGATGTCTCCTGCCCCAGGCCAGCAGCAGTGCTGTGGGGCTGTACTGAGCGGGCAAATCGCACCAGCTCTGCCCCTCCAGGGCAGGATTTTCAGTGTAGGGATCACAGCTCTCCCACTGCTGCAGCACAACCATGAGGCTTCATTCCACACCTTTTTGAGCCCTTCATTTGCCCCCGGGAGAGTATTTCTTGTTTCTGTTTGAAATAAAGAATTACCTTTCTTCCCCCTTCCCAATGAATTCACTAACACAAACGTCCTCAGCGCAGAGTTTCTCCCACAACAGCACTGTACATCTTTGCCTCTCCAGGGTATTGCTCTCTTCTCTGCAATAAAATAGGTCTGCTGCAGTGGGACAATTCTCAGCCTCACCTGATACACAGCAGGACTCTTTTTCCCTGGGAAGAAACAGAAATACGCTAGCAACTCTTCCCATTCTCTGTATTTACTTTATTATTAACACCAACATGAATCACTGATCAGCATCTCTCTTAAACCACCATAAACTTCCTGCCTAGCTTGCTCTGTCTTTTCCCTAGGCAGCCAGCCCAGCTGGTTCCCATAGGTACTAGCAAAATATAGCCCTAAGAGACACAGATCTAACATTTGAGTCTTGCAAGCAAAAGCTTCTGGTGTTACAGCCCCATAAAACATCAATCAGCACCCAGCAATGTTCCTTTCTTCTGCTGTATCAGCCCAAGCTCTCCCTGATCTGCAGTTCCACCAATGGGAACCTCAGCGAAACATTGACCCAGATAACACCAATTCCTCAGTGCTCAAATCCAGGTTGGCTGAAGCCTTGAGCAACCTACTCTGGTGGGAGGTGTCCCTGCCCAGGGCAGGGGCTGGGGCTGGATCATCTCAAAGCTCCATTCCAACCCCTAAAATTCTGTGACTCTGATGATTCTCTGAATGACCCAGAGTTGTCCTGCAGGCCGCTGCACTTCAGCTGAAGCTCCACAGGCCCAGGATACCAGAATGCTGCAGCTCAGGTGGTGTGAAGGAGGATGCTGATGTCTGCTGGTACAGCCTGGGGTGGCAGCAGGGGTGAGCTCACCTCAAGAGTACACTGGATGCTGCTGGACCATGGTTCCCTCCCGCCTGTGTAAAATTTCCTCCTTCAAGCACTGCAGCCAAGAACAAATGAGCAACCTGCCCCTCTGGCTTCCCTCCCACTTCCTTGCACTTCTGTTTCTGCAGTGTTAATCTCCTGAATGCTCTGGATGTTTCCCACAGCCTTTGTTTGGCCAGACCATGCCATAAGTTACTTTTGCTACTATCTTAATGAAATGGGGTTTTGCCATTCATTTGAAAGTGTGAAGGACAAAGGCAGGGAGAAAAAACACAAATGGAAGCATAAAGGGCAATCATGTGCTTATGAATAGGAGTTCTGATGTTTCACAAGTGCTGCTAGAGACACGGATAATGCAATTTATTTCCCTGAACACAAGTAACTATGCTTTTGTGTACAAACCAAGTGAAGCCAGAGCCAGGCTGTGTCTGCTGCAGGTGGAGAGGTGCGAGTCAGGGGACTTGTCTTTCCTCCACTGGGAGCCTCTGACTGCTGCATGAGCTCAGGTATGTCCCTCACAGCCCAGAGCTGCACTGTCCCCACCTCTGCCAGTGACCTGTATCTCTAGCAGAGCTGATGGACACTGCACTGCCCACAAATCCCCAAAGAGGGAATCAAGGCATGGATGTACATGCCAACTGCCCTCTCAGCTTGGGGCCAGCACAGTCAGCAGCTGTGGGAAGCAAGTGGCAGGAGATGGCAATACCTTGGGTGGGCACAAATGGAAAGAGGGGAGATTTAGGCTAGATATTAGGCAGAAGTTTTCCCTGTTCTGGTGGTGAGACACTGTCCCAGATCGCCCAGGGAGGCTGTGGCTGCCCCAACCCTGGCAGTGTTCACAGCCAGGTTGGCTGAGCCTTGAGCAACCTGCTCTGGTGGGAGGTGTCCCTGCCCAGGGCAGGGGTTGGGGCTGGATCATCTCTAAGCTCCATTCCAACCTCTAAAATTCTAAGATTTCTTTAACAGGATATAAACCAGACTGAAGTCTCCTTCTTGGCTTTTGGAAAATGGCACAGCTCAAGCCCAGACTTCTAATTTCTTTTCTCTCCAAACCCAGTTAGCATTTGAGCATAAACCTAAGCCTGCCAGAGTCCAAGAAGCCTTTGGCTGATGCTCTCAGGCCCAAGGTGTGATTCTGGGGGCTGTCCCTTGCAGGGCCAGGAGTTGGACTTGGATGATCCTTGTCAGTTTCTTCCAGCTCAGGATATTCTGTGAGTCTGTGGAATATCTCTCAGTTTGCAGCCCTGACCTCTGGCTGGGCAGGGCTGGGCCAACTCCCTGGGGCACAATGGGCCATGCCAGGAGCCAAGCCCCAAATCCCCAGCCAGCATGAGGCTGCTGCTATTCCTCAAAAGCCTCTCATCATGCTGCATTTAGACAGTGAAAAAGAAGCTAAACCACAGCATTTTGCCTGGGGCATGAAATGGGACTTGGTGCCTGGCCCATAGCTGTCAGCAAAGGGAGGATGTAAAACTCTGCCCTGTTCCCCTGCTCCCACCCAGCTTGGGCTAGGATGTTTCCATGCTTCATCATGTCACTTTCATCTTTTATTTAATCAAAGAGTCCATAAAGTTCCTTTAAATAGAAACAAATATTTGAATAATTCATCCAAGAGTGCTCTTGGTTTCATTTCTGAGATGCTGAGGCCAATATTTCCTGTTGCTGGGGGCTGGGGATGTGCTGCAGGGCACCAAGTCTGCTCCTGGGCTCCAGCCACAGTCAGGGCTCCCACTGACCTCGGGAACAAACCCTTCTGCTCTCAGCCCATAGGAGCTGCAGTTCCACACAGGCTTGTGGTTCCAGGGGTCCCTGGGTGTTCTGGCCCCATCCCTCAGGAGCTGCAGGGAGCACTGGGGAGCACAGAGAATCATAGAGTTATTGTCCTGTCCCTGCAGCTCCTAACACAGATCCCTCTGCAGCTTCCCTGGAGCCCCTTCAGATATTGAAAAGTTGCTCTGAGGTCTCCACACAACCTTCTCTTCTCCAGGCTGAGCAGCCCCAACTCCCTCAGCCTGTCCTCACAGGGGAGATGCTCCAGTGCTCTTAGCAACTTTCTGGGCTGCTCTGCACTTGCTCCAACAGTTCCATGTTCTTCTTACATTGAGGCACCCGAACTGTGTGCAGGATTCCAGGTGGGTCTCAGGAGAGCAGAGCAGAGGGATCACCTCACCTCTCCTGACCTGCTCCCACACTCCTGTGAATGCAGCCCAGGATGTGTTGGATGGGGACAGTGAGGGTTCCTCTGGCTCAGCTCCCACCTCACAGCTGCACTGTCACAGACCCTGGAGAGCAGTTGGGAAGGAGCACACAGGGCTGGAGCTGGAGAGCTGCTCTTTCCAGGGGGATTCAAAGCTTGGAGCAGAAGAAAACAGCCAGCACAGGTGTGTCACACTCCTGTGAATGCAGCCCAGGATGTGTTGGATGGGGACAGTGAGGGTTCCTCTGGCTCAGCTCCCACCTCACAGCTGCACTGTCACAGACCCTGGAGAGCAGTTGGGAAGGAGCACACAGGGCTGGAGCTGGAGAGCTGCTCTTTCCAGGGGGATTCAAAGCTTGGAGCAGAAGAAAACAGCCAGCACAGGTGTGTGTGGAAGGCTGTTTATCCATTGTAGGAACCAATTAGGCAGTGCTTGCAAACTGCTGTGATAACACACAGTGGAAACACAATTAACCATGGGATTCAAGTTGGCCAATTCTGGGCCCTCAGTCCTGTGCCTGTGCCTTGGACAAATAGAGCTTCAGCGTCAGGTTAATCCTGCACAGCTCGTTGGGGCTATGAAATGCTCACTGTGTGCTGCGTGGCAAAATAAGCCCCCAAAATAGAACAAAGAAAGAGGAATTTTATCGCTGTGTCATGTTTTGTGCTGCAACCAGACGCTGCTTTTCTAGGTATTTTCTCCAAACAGAAGAAAAATGGACGTATTCTTTGGCTGCAGCTGCAAGATCTGTCTGTGCTGACTGAACCTGTCTTCATTTTATTTGTAGAAATAAGTCCCTCTTAAGAGTGTTTTAGAGACACAGAAGATATTTTACCTCAGGACAGAATATACAATATTCACCATCTCATCATTTATCTTGCTCAAGGCCAAACACATGCAGATTGGGTTAGGTCTTGGAGCACTGTGCATAATCCAGAATGCTCTGAGGAATAGATACATAGCATCACTTCTGTCCCATTTGTGATCTTGAATAGAGAGATCTTCCTTTTGCATTTCTTCTGACTGAGAAGTCAATGAAAGGGCTTATTTCTCAGCTAATTAGACTCCTGGAGATTGCCTCAGCTCTTCAAGAACTACCAACATCTTTTTTTCACATCTTTGTTCTTCAATCACAGAGAAAACCTTTGTGCCACACTTGTTTTTCCTCCAGTGAAGTGATTATTGAAACATCTAACGATTTTGCTCCTTTGCTTGTTGAAAAACCTTTCAGAAGTGTATGACAAACAAGCTTGTAAATTAAATAGGTGATCAGACAGCTGCATTCGGGAAGGTGAGGAGCAAAGTGTTTTCCCACGTGGCTTGATGAGTGTGAGAACAAAAATGTTTGTCTATGATATAGCTCGAAAATATTTAGTATTTTCTCAGTGTCCTGCACCAAAAACCTGCATGCTCCTTGCCAAATGTTCTTGATAAGCTTTTGGGGATGGGAGAAGGAATGAGAAGGTGCTTAAAATCTTAGAATCATAGAATTTCAGGGGTTGGAATGCACCTCAGAGATCATCCAACCCCAACCCCTGCCCTGGGCAGGGACACCTCCCACCAGAGCAGGTTGCTCAAGGCTCATCCAGCCTGGCTGTGAACACTGCCAGGGTTGGGGCAGCCACAGCCTCCCTGGGCGATCTGGGACAGTGTCTCACCACCAGAACAGGGAAAACTTCTGCCTAAGACCTAACCCAAGTTACGTCACCTTATTTGGTGTGAAGCTCCAGCATCTTGTACACCACCCAGCTCCTCCTGCAGCTGGTAGACATTTCTGCAGCTTTATCAGCAGTGTATGCAATTCCACATGGCCCAGTTTGCACACATGTAGCTGGCTTGGCTCTGCTTCAGTCTTTGTACAAAAACACGAGCTGAACTGCTGGCGGTTTCATTGCGAATTCTATTTATTCTCCCCTCTCACTGACTCTCTGAGCAGAATGTGTTGGGTTGGGGTGGTTTTTGTGTGGAAGAATTTGTATCAACACCCCACCCTCCCATAAATAGTGGTGTTATCTGTGATGAAGAGCATATGTCTCAGTCTGGTACATCCAATGCTATTGCAGAGTTATTTCCTAATTGTTCTTTCGCAGTAGAGCAGAGAATTGGATTTTAAATGTGAGCTTTGTTTCATAGGTCGTGGGGGGGAACTGGTTGGCAAACCTCAGGAAACAAAATGAGTTTGGTTTGGTTATTGGTTTGGATTAGAGAGATTTATTTACTTCTCTCTTACTGGAAAAGACTTTTATCTCCTGGAATGTGTGGCTGCTTGGTTCAATGCTCTTTCAATTGCTCTTCAACCAGCTCTTTCACACAGCTGAAGCTGAACCTTTGCTCCTTAGGCACATTAAGGACTGCAGATATTCTCATGTGCAGCTTTATGTTCCTCAGCCTTTCCCCACTCAACATTTAGATGTTACAACAAATGTTTTCCCTGTGAGGGTGTTGAGGCCCTGGGATATTTGCCCAGGGAGGTGGTGGAGTCACCATCCCTGGAGGTGTTTCAGAGGTGTCTGGATGTGGCACTGGAAGATCTGGTTTAGGGTTTAGGAGTTCCAGCAGTGACAGGTTAATGGTTGGATCACTGACCTTAGAGGTCTCCTCCAGCCCTGATGGTTCTGTGACTCTATGATTCTAAAAGCTGCAGGTTGGATCTCACCAATTGCACCTCACAAATCTCTACTGACAATACAATGTTAAATCTCTCCCTTGCAGGTAAACTCCAAAACCTCTGAGTCTGTGGCACCAGGAGTTCACACAGGAGAAGTTGGGCAGGTCTCAGAGCCTTGACCTGCCAGGGAGCAGGGTCTCACCCTCCCCTGGGGCCAGAAACCTGTCCCTGCCTATGGGCATGGCAATTTCTATTCCATGTCACCCCATGAGACATTTTCAAGGGACACACAAAGGCTATACCCTGATTAGCATGCCCTTAGCCATCAAATTCCTCCATCTCTAATTGCCTGTGCTCCTCTTAGCTAATTAATTTGCCCTACAACCAAACTCATCCCTTGCTGTAGCCAGTTTTTGTGCACTGGCTCTGTGCAGAAGGGGCAAGGAACCAAGCCTAGATGAGAAACTTCAGCGTTTGCTCCTGTTGTTTTGGATGTTTCTCTTCTGGTCTTGGCACAAATTTGAATTTTAATTCCGAGCTCCTCAGTCTGGAGGCCTAAATCCTGTATAGAGTTGATGCAGTTGGGCATGTTTTGCTGGAAGTCATGCCAGGGCCCCAGGAATTGCCCAGTGCACATGTCCCATGGGACTCCTGCTTGTCTCAGCTCTCCACGTGGAGACAGCAGCCAGGAGCAGATCTGTCTTCCTCAGCAACTAAAGGCTCTAACACCATGGTAGCAAGTCCCATGTTTTCTGCAGCAAGAGGGTTAAAGGATGCAAGGGAAAGCACTTCCCAGGGGCCAGAGGGACTTGGCTGAGTGCAAGCCTGGAAGGAAGGATGTGATGGGCACAGAGAGATAGGGTTATAAATCCTCTTTATTTCTGCTCTGCTTTGCTGAGTGTCTTTGCAATTTCTCTGTTTCACAAACCAAGCACTTAGTTTATGTTCAGGACACGTTGCGTCTCCAGAGCTGAAAGCTTTGTCCTGAGCCCCCAAAGGAAGGAAAGCTCTGGGCACCACTTTGGGGTCCTGTCATCACACAGACCCCACATGCTCCAGCACCACTTTGCAGAGAGAAAGACCTGGATTTAGGGGAGGTTTAGGTTGGATATTGGGAAGAGATTTTTTACAGATAGAGTGCTCAGGCATTGGAATGTGCTACCCAGGGAGGTGGTGGATTCACCATCCCTGGAGGTTTTCAAGCTGAGACTGGATGTGGCACTTAGTGCCATGGTCTAGTGACCATGGGAGGGTTGGACTCGATGATCTTGGAGGTCTCTTCCAGCCTGGTTGATTCTATGATTTTCCAGCTGCTGTCCCTGCACCAGGCTGAGCCAAACCTGCCTGCAGAGGGGAGGGTGTCCCAGCCTGCAGGAGCCACCACAGGGGCGTTACCTAGGGAGGACTGCGGGAGCAAACCTTAGGCAGAGATGACCTAAGGTGGTCCTGGGGCTGAACACATCAGCTGAGAAGGTCCTGGAGCCAGCCAGCCACGCTGGCAGTTGGCATGGCCCTTACAGGGAATGACACAGGGATGTCACGAGGAGTGTGTGAGGTGGAGAGACAAGGGGGAATTTCATGCTCTCCAGCCAAGCTGCAGAATGGAGCCACCTTCCCTTTCCTCACAGGTAGCTGAAATAAAATTGGACCAATCTACTCTTTGAGGACATCCAGGGAGATGGGAGAAGCCCTGGTGGCCGTGGTGCCTGTGCAGCCTCAACTCTCTGAGGGCAGTGGTAGAGCTGCTTGTCCTCTTTGTGGGAGAGACGATGGAGGAAGGACCGTGGCCATCTCCTTCCTGATTTGTCTCTCATGTATGACTTACTGGTTAGAATATATGTTCAGGTGCCAAGGAAAAGGAATAATGTAATTACTTCTGCCTTGGCTGCAAGCACAATGAATCTACCTGTTGTTCTCGCCGGGGACATCTAATTAAGCAAAGCAAGGACTAGGGAAGGAAAGAGCATGAAATATACACATCAGAAACCTGCATAGGATGTTGAGGAGCTTACTGCATGGCTCTCGAGAGCCTTGCAGGCTCATTAAGCTCCTACCTCTCTGCTTTGTCCCAAAGGCCTTTTGAATCCCTCTCCCTGCAGCGGCAATCACCCCAGGATCTCCAAGGAAATGGGTGAAGCCACTCTGTGCAGTCTGATGTTAGTTCAGCACACTCTGCCCCCCCCACAGCCTGTGCAAAGTGGTTGTGGGAAATTAGAGAGAGAAACGCAAGCTGAGGTGTTGCAGATTAATTTGATGTCATCCATCAGCTCCACTGATCATAGAACCATCAGGGTTGGAGGAGATCTTAAGATCATCAAGTCCAACCATTAACCTGTCACTGCTGGAACCCCTAAACCCTAAACCAGATCCTCCAGTGCCACATCCAGACACCTCTGAAACACCTCCAGGGATGGTGACTCCACCACCTCCCTGGGCAATATCCCAGGGCCGCAACACCACAACAGGGAAAAATGATGTTTCCTTGTTCCCTTCCCTCCCTGTGCAAAGCCTCTCTGGAGGTGCCAGCCCTGCCACGTAGTACTATTTTACTGCTCAGCAGGTCCACACATCCTATGAACAAAGGACTTTGCATCAGGACCACCAAAAAAACCCAGAAATTCCCAGACCTCTCAGGTTAAGGTTTGCAGCACCTGGTCCTGTGAAGAAAACAGCTTCACCCAAAACACTGTCCACAGAGTGCTGTCTCTGGAAAGGGAAATATATGTCTGTGTCTTAATGTATTTCCAGACACTCATAACTCAGCAGTGAGAGCTTATTTTTCTAGAGCTTGCCCAAGTAGGGTGTCAAGCTTATTTTATTACATTTCTGAACGTGTAAATAAAAGAAGGGGGAAAAACCTGTCACTGAGCCATTTGGCCTTTGGGGTTTTAAATAACTATTAGAGTGGTATCTGGAATTTTCTGCTGAGAAAATGCAGCATTATTTTCACCAGGGCCCCCAAAGGGTTCTTGCTCCACACAGTTTGGTCAGGCAGAGAGGCACAAGAAAAATCTCTGCTTTATCTTATATATCCCAGGGAACCTGAATGAGAAATAAGAGAGAAAAGAAGGGAAAATCACAATGACTTTGTCCATGGATATTTTCCCCCTCATTTCTCATCAGCAAATTATGGAATTTTGACCAGCTCATTTAATGCATTAAAAAGACCTTTGAAAACTTTAAAGTTATCCAAGATACTGCAATAACACCAGAAACCCTCATACAATAGCAGACAGAAAAATGGCTAAGAGCTTTTATTATGGGATCATACAAAGCCAATGGGCCGTGCACAGAAAGGCACTTTGGCAGGAAGACACTCTGCCCATCACTGGGGTCACCATCTCTCTGGCTATCTGCTCTGATGGTAGCTGGGAGGGAACTGGGGCTCTCTGTCATTCTGCCATCGACTCCAGCACAGCCATGGTTTGGCTGCTACAGGGCTGAGGCTACTGGGAGTGAGAGGTGAGCAGAGAGGAAAGTGTCACAGCTGGGGAATCAAAGCAGGCACAAGGAGGTCACAGCAAGGAGCAGTTTGGGGTGGCAGCAGAGGAACTGTCTGGGGGTGCAGGGTGTGGGGCTGACTGGTGCCAAGGGGAGCCCAACTTAGAGATCTTCTCGGCTCTGGCACAGTTGGGGCTGTTCAGCCTGGAGAAGAGAAGGTTGTGTGGAGACCTCAGAGCACCTTCCAGAAGCTGAAGGGGGTTCCAGGGATCCAGGAAACTGCAGAGGGATCTGTGTTAGGAGCTGCAGGGACAGGACAAGGGGCAATGGGCACAAATTGAAGGAGGGAAATTTAGGTTAGATGTTATGCAGAAGTTTTCCCTGTGAGGGTGGTGAGACCCTGTCCCAGGTTGCCCAGGGAGGCTGTGGCTGCCCCAACCCTGGCAGTGTTCACAGCCAGGTTGGCTGAGCCTTGAGCAACCTGCTCTGGTGAGAGGTGTCCTTGCCCAGGGCAGGGGTTGGGGCTGGATCATCTCTAAGCTCCATACAACCCCTAAAATGCTATGATTCTCTGTCCTGCAGGAGGAAGGCACAGGCTTCATTTCCTGCCCTTTATAGAGTTCAGCACCTTTTGGGCAAGTCCATCCCAACCTAGATGGTATCCAACTGCTAACACCCAGGTCAGCACTGAGCCCAAACTTGCATGCTGATCCCCCAAGTGTGGCTGTTCTCACCCTCTTCATTCTGCAGGGGCCTTTGATGAGACTGCACAAAAGCACCAATGCACTGCTGGAAGTGCCATGGCTTTATGAGCTGTGTGAGGTGTGTGGAGCTCGGAAAAGGCCACAAGTTCCCCTTGCAGGTTCAGCCTCGGCTCAGCTCCCCTCTATGCCCTTTATACTGCATGACTGGCTTGCTCTCCTCTGAGCTCTGAACTCATCCCAGACGTGCACATGGGTGGAACTGAAGGTCTTTGCATTGAGAGACAAAAATGGCAAGTTCCCAGGAGGTTTTGGTCATCAGATTCATGGAGTCAGGCAAAAGCTGCACTTGGAAAGGCTGATGGGAAGGAAGAGTGGATAAAAATGTGGAATGAGGCAGTGGCAGAGCAGGAGGGGAGGAAAAGTAATGATTTATGATGGAGCCAAGGCAGCTGATCTGAAAGAGATAATTATTCTTCTCTAACTGGCCAAGGAATGGGGAAACCATTCTGTGGATGAATGGAGGCAGCAGGAGCAATTTGTCAGCCTGACTTGTTTGAGTGAATAACTTCAATTCCTCCTTGTCTTGGTCTAAGT
>NW_008672323.1:20238-25559 GCF_000695815.1 Acanthisitta chloris | reverse complement strand
GTGTTTTACATTTCAGGCTCTCCTGATGCTTGCCTGGCTGAGGGAGGAGGAAAAGGACTTTTTCATGAATATCAGCCATGGCCTTTGGCTGCAGGGCCCAGTGGCATTACTGGGACTGCATGCACACTATGTCAGTTGCTCCCAGTTCTGGGGGATTATAGACATGGCTGGAAAAGGCTCCTTTCCCAAGAAAATGTGGAATTCAAAAGACAGTTCAGGAGCAGAATATTTCATTGCTCTTCTTCTGTGGATAGGATTTATTTGCACTTTTGACTGAAGTCAAAAGTTGTTTCTGAAGCTTTCCCTTCACAAACCTAGAGCTATGTGGGATGTCCCTGTTGGTCATTCCACTTGTGCTGTGTTTATTTCTGAGGTTCATTTATGGGGACAAGTCAGATATACTCTACAGTGCTAAATTCTTCTACTCTCTTTAGGAAGTCAGAGTCACCTCCAGCAGGGGGGATGAAAGCCAGGCATGAGGCTGGATGGATATTAAGCACAGAGCCACTTTCCAGTGGCCTCAAAAAGGAACCAACTACTTTCCATGCCTACTCCTTGTTACATGCTTAAACTAAACTCTGCAGTGGTGACTCAAAGAGTAATTATTCCAGGCCCTCACCAGTCTTGGCAAGGAAATTCAAGAGTGGGTGCCCTTATGGTTTCTTTTTGAGGCTTTGGCCAAGCTCATGAGCACTGCCTTCCATCCCCAGATGCACCTGCCAGTCCCCTTGAGAGACCTCCTCACTTACCTGAGGTGTGGGCACAGGTCCCTGGAGAGGAACAGGTACTGCTAGGGACAGAGCCCCAGTTGACCTGCTCTGGGCACTTTTCTGGTAATTAAATAAACTGCATGCCAAAACTGCCTGTTGCTTTCCACTTGCTGTAAAAGGTGACAAGCTCTGATTGCAACTAGATCAACTGGGCACACCTAATTCAACTTCCCCAAGACCTTTCCTGAAGGAGTTTGGAGTCTGGGAAGAAATAACTGAAGAACTGATGCAACACTTTGTCACCTTCTTTCTCTTACAGAATCACAGACTAAACAGAGCTGGAAGGGACCCTTGGGGATCATCCAGTCCAACTCCTGCCCTGCACAGACATCCCTGACATTCACACCCTGTGCCTGAGAGCATTGGCCAAACACCTCTGGAGCTCTGGCAGCCCTGGGGCTGTGACACTGCCCTGGGGAGCTGTTCAGTGCCCAAACACCTCTGGGGGAAGAAGAACCCTTTTCCTAAAGCCACACTGGCTGTGACTGATGACTGCATTGTCCTCCAGGTGTTTTTCAATCCCTCCCATAATGATCTCCTCCATGACCTTGGGTACAGTGTCCAGGGGGCAGAGGCATGGCAAGGGGATGGGTGTGATTTCCTTGATGCTCTGCTGCTGTTTGGATCAGGCACATTTCCTGCAGCTCTTGCCTGGATGAGCTCATAAGTGCAAACACTTGCAGCCTCCAGTGTGCCCATTCATTATTGAACAGGAAGGGGTAGCAGAGCACTTCTCTCAGAGGTTGGAGATTATCAAGGAAGACATAAGTGATGGTAGTAAAACCCAAACTGTTATCAGAGGAAGGAAGGGGGGGTAGGGAGGAAGGCAAACCCCATTCATTTATTCCTCTGAGACACAATTAAAACCCTGAAAAAGGATTTTTCAGCAAGGACCATGTTATTCCCTCTCATTCCTGTGCCACACTCAAAAGCAATTACAGATTCGCAGCAGAATGAAGACTTTCATCCCAGCCTTAGCTCCTTGACTCTTAAAACTAATGAACTCACAGGGTCCTGTTCTGCTTGGGCCCCAATGCAAGCCAGAGACATCCCAACTGGTGTTGGGAGATGACTGGTGCAAAGTCTGGGCCAGGGGAGGAAAAGCATCACTGCAGGGCTGTGCAAATTCAGGCTGGAGGTGATTCAGGGTGAGCCTAACCATCTGGGACTGGCTGGGAACCCTTGGAGTTTTTGTTACATGCCCAGAGGGAATTTCCTCTCTTCCCTCTCTTTCAAAAAAAGCTAATACATCTTTCATGATGATTTGGACTTGGCCTTTCCTCCCTCCTTCTCACAACCCTCAGCCAGGTGATGGGACAGAGCTATTAGAGGTGATTGGTGATTTACAAACAATAATAAGCATCTCTCTCATGTTGGAATAGGAAGTGAGGTACTTGGGAATTAAAAATCCAGCTGTATATGGCAGGTTCTCTTCATTCCTCTGCCTCAAATGTCAAAACCCAAAATGCAGGCCCAAAGCTTGTAAAGATTCAGCTAAGCTATGGAAAATGGACAATGCCTTTCTGCAGCTAGAAGAGTTCCTCTCTGTCAACAGAAATGCACTTTTACTTACTGCATTTAACCAGAGCAGCACCCAGAGCAGCCTACAAACAAAATACCAACCACAGAGATCCTGCCTGGAAGCCCCAAGACATCTTTCCCTCCATTTGACACAACTGAAACGTCCCATCCTTGTCATAAAATAATCATCATTATGGATCTGAACAGGCAAGGATTGGAGAGCTTCAGATTCCCTGGCTGGAGATGTTGAAGTTTTCTCTTCATTGCAGGAGTTAATGTTTTTTTATTAGGGAAGTTAATGTGCTATTGATTTCATGCAGGGGAAAAATCTGTTGCCATATTGCCATAGATGCAAAGGGCGAAAGGCTTCGTCAAAAGGAGATTAATGTTTTTTTATTCATTTAAAAACATTTCCAGCAAATCCGTAAGTGCCCAACATATGAAGTTTTGGGGTTTTTTGTGAGGTTAAACATTTTTTTCCCTGTTCTTCTCTTCCTTTCCCTTTGCAAACACACACATCCAGTAATGTTATTCCTTGCTGTGAAGTGTTAAGGTTAGGTAGCAGCTGTGATGGTATCAGCCAATATGTTGCTTTTAATGATCTCACTCATACATTATGAATGAGGAATTTGCAAGGCAGGAAAACACAAAGGACATAATCTTTAACTGTTCAGCTACTAAAGAGCTTTCCACATGAAAGTTACAGTCCCACTGACCTGCCTCTTTGCCACAGCCACTTGACATCACACTTGGCTTTGGCTCAGTGTAAAGCAGAGATGTGGTCGAACCACAGGCTGTTACCAGTTTTTCATGAGTTAAAAACAACCCCCAGGTGCAGCCAGGCCACTCTGTCCCACCCCAGTCCAATTAACCCCTTCATTTCAAGGCTGTATCTTTGCCCACCAGGCCTCACCATGGCCGGAGAAGTGCCATGAGTTTTGCTACCTGCATTTAGCAAACAGAGGTTGTTTGGGGAGCACTGCTTGGTGTGCAGATCCTGTTTGAGATGGCACCAGAAAAGAGTGTGCTAGGGACTCCAGGGCTCCTCTGTCAGCTACTAGCTCTTCATCATTCAGGGCTGGGTGGACCAATCCAGGGATGCTGAACCATCCAGCCTGACAAGCAGTGCCAGGTACCAGTGGACGGGGCCCTGTCCACACTGTGACAGGTTCCCAGGGGCTCCTTGGCCCATGTCCCTGCTCAGCTGGGGGACACTTTCCCTGGCAGATAGGCACTGCCTCTTCTCACTGCTCAGGGTGTTGCCTTCACTCTCTCTTTCCTCTCCATCTGTTACTTCCCTCCTTGCCTTGGAGGACCAGGAGCTGGCTGCAAAGGCATCCCAGAAAATCCAGACAACTGCATCATTTGTTCTTTTTTCTTGGACTGATGTTTTAGCCCTGACCCCCCAGAGACAACAATCAGCTGCAGATGTCTCTAAGGCTGCAGGAAACTGCTGGGATTGACGCCCTGTCCTTCCTGCCTTATCCCCACCCGACGTGAAGAAGAGATTATTCCTTCTGCCTTACAACAGCCTTTTGGGGCCCTGGGACATTCCAACTCCTTCCAGCCAGGCTGATGGTCCTTGGGCTGTTGACCCATTGCCCCAACCCTGGCAGTGTTCACAGCCAGGTTGGCTGAGCCTTAAGCAACCTGCTCTGGTGGGAGGTGTCCCTGCCCAGGGCAGGGGTTGGGGCTGGATCATCTCTAAGGTCCATCCCAACCCCTAAAATTCTATGACTATGATTCCATGAACATAAAGGACATTTCCAATTTCCTTACTAGTCTCTGCCCATCCTTCCACTTTGTTTGCTAAATATATAGGAATATATCCCCTTTCCTTGATGTAGGATGGCAACACTCTCCTTGCTCAGTGAAGGAGCTGGAAGAGTTTTGCTTATTTGTATTAGTTGCATAACAAAGGATTTTCTATGTCCTCCAATTTGGGGTCTGCTGGGGTCAGGGAACAGGGAACACAGAGCTTCTGCCCATGCTTGTCTCATGCCCTTCAGCCAAGAGCAGTGGAGAAGGAAAAAAATAATCCCACTGAGGAAAGGAGATGCTTGAAGACACTTTTGCAACCTTTGAGCCTGAGTTTTCTTGGTGTGGACTCACCTAAGATCAAAGCAGGGATCACAGGGGGAAATGATGCAGCTTGGTGCTTCACAGGAAATTAAATCAGCTCCTCATTTCTCTTAGGGATTTTAGAAAAGCAAGACTCGAGATGCATTTCTGCATTGCATTTACATGCAAATCTTTTACTAGGGATGACGTCCTGGAATATGAGTATTCACTGCCCTAGTGCAAGAAAAAAATGAATATTTACATCTGCTTCAGGAGACAATTTGTGCATGGAGGGAGCCAGGAGGAGAAGCTCAGAAATGTTGATTTTATCCATTGTAGGCAGGTACACTGAGCCACTCCTGCCCTCACAGCACGAGAAGAGAAAGGAAAACATAATGCAATCACCTCCCTGCAGGGTTCCCTTGTTCTTGGCATGAGGATTACTGAAGACAAGATGGGAAACACAATGTGCAAAGGAAGAAGAAGAAGAAGGGCAGAAAAGCAGCTCACTGTTCCTTCTGGTGCTGCACATGCTGCAGAACATTCTCACATGCATCGTGTGAGCACCCAGAATAATGTGGCTGCTGCTTCCAGGGCCTGGCACAGCCACCAAAGCTGTGTCTGTGCCCTCTCAGACCTGGTCCCTGCTGAGAACACAGAGGGAGGTCCTCTTGCTGACTCATGAGGTTCAGAGTGCTTTCCAAACTCGTGGTGGAGCTTAGGTGCAGCTAAGGCCCATCTTGGTCTCAGATCTGGCCATGGTTTATGTCTAATGGAATTGGCTCATGGATTTCAGTGCTGTTAATTCCTCATGCTGTCAGTCACATCCTGAGGATCTAAGAAGTTGCTCCATCCTCGGCAAGGAAGGACCTCTTAGTCTCAGGTGAGGAACATCAAACCTTGCTCAAGGGGAGACTCACCTGCCATGTAGTCCAGCTGCAGTTTAGAGAGAAGTTGAATTGGATCAAC
>NW_008672323.1:14043-20217 GCF_000695815.1 Acanthisitta chloris | reverse complement strand
GCAGCCTGAAGAGGTGTCCCAGCTCAGGGCAGATCACTGCCTGGAAGGGAGAGCTCAGAGCAGGCTCACTTAGGCTGTCATGTCTGTGGAGTGAGGTGGTTGGCCTGCAGTCAAACTGCACACAATGGAAAAGGGCTGCAAGAAACTCCCTGTGCCCACGGATTTCTTTGTTCCTTGACAAATGAGTCTTGGAGAAATCACCCTCTATTCATCTGCTAATCACATGACTGGTGTTCCAAGCTCATATGCATCAGTGCTCACTGGGTCACTCTGTTCCTTTGTGGGTTTACTGGAGGAGTTCTTGGCCCATCTATGGCTCAGACCTTTAGCTCCTTTGGAGCCTGTACCAAACCACCTAATTTGGGTAAGGGGCCAAGTGTCTCTGTCACAGGTGTGCAGTGCTGCACAAAGTGTTCTTTACAGGTCCTGTGTCTTTTATTTAAAGACCTTAAACTCTTCTTACCTCAGGAGGAATTAAACACTGCCTTTTTCTGCTAGGTAGATGTTAGCATCGTGCCTAAACACAGGAAACTGCCTCTTCTTGAAGGCATCTGACTGTAATAATGCAGGTTAAGGTATCAGAAGTTCAGATTAGAAGAAGCCTCATAATTAAAGATTATTTCAGTTGTGGAAGTTGTAGAGACATAAAATATAGAGAAGCAGAAAATGGGAAAGCAAAGTATGAGTGAATTAATTTCCAAACAAATGAATCATTGTCTCACTCAAAGTGGCAAGTGGGATGCAGAGGGATTTAATTAGAACAAATGGAAGAGAGTGACAAGGAATGGGAGGGAAGGTCATACTTTGTCACATCCAGCCCTGGCTCACTGCTGTAAGGCCACATGTCTGTGAGGAGGCTGAAGGAGGACAGAGCTGTGGCCAAGAGTGGATTTCTTTAAGGCTCAACCCTAAACTTGCATCCTCTGACTTTCAGAGGTGACCTCAACAGAAACTTTGGATGGCAGATGCTCCTGTAGCAATCTCTGTTTGCTCCTCAGGCTCGATGGAAGGATTGAACCCCCCCAAGGCAGGGATCACCCCACGGTCCCAGAGGCTGCTGTGACATGGGCCCAGCACCACGTGGAACTGCTCCTCTAAACAAACTCAGCTGAGGTGCCCCCAGCTCACCTCAGAACAGAACCATCAGGGTTGGAGGACACTCCCTGTACTGCACTGACATATAAACTCAAACAAGAATGAAAATTTAACTTAAAAATCTGCTGGAAATTTTTCATTCCCAATAGGTATCTCTGGGCTCCTTTGATGCTGCAGCACATTGCTGTTGATCTAGCTGCATTCTCTCTGCTGTTTCCTTCCATTTGCTTCTCCTCCAGAGGAAAAATAAACTCTTTTCTTAGGCTGACAGGCAAGGATTCATGCCCTGCTCTTCCAGTAATTTGGAAAATGAAAATATACTGCTTACAGCTTTTTGTTATTTTTAAACAGAACTGTATTTTCTCCTTCCATGTCAGGAGTGAGACAGATTAATGGCTCCTGGAATTAATTTCCAGTGCTGATTTGGTTTCCAAAATTCTCAGAGTGACGAGACAGGTCTCAGGCCTCTCTCCACCGGGAAAGGAAAGTGGCATCTGTTCCTGCTTTGTCCTCAGAGCTGCCAGTGAGGATGTCTGGATCCACCAGCCCTTCTCTGCCAGTGCATGTAGTCAGTCAGCAACACACACCAGAGAGATTTTTTCTGCTGGGGTAAATGAGAGTTGGCCTGGAAGTGTTCCAATTCATGGTAAGGAGCCAATACCCCTCAGTTCTCTGAGGGAACTAAAGAGTTTTCAATCTTCTTTACTTTGCATGACCTTGGGACTCCTGCAAAGCAAAGCGTAGCTGGACTTGGAGCCTCGGCTTACTGCTCTGGCTGTCACTCTGCTTTGGGCCTTTTCCCCACTAGAGATGCACAGCAGGGATGCTCAGCCTGGGGCTCAGTCCCAACCAGGACTGCTATGCTGAGCTTCACATGTGCCCAGACCTCCTCACCAGTGAGCTGCTACCTCTGCCTGGCCCAGCTGCCAATGGGAAGATCAGAGAGGGACTCTCTGATGAGGAGCTGCAGGGACAGGACAAGGGGCAATGGGCACAACAAATTGAAGGAGTGAAATTTAGGTTAGATATCAGGAAGAAGTTTTCCCTGTGAGGGTGGTGAGACCCTGTCCCAGGTTGCCCAGGGAGGCTGTGGCTGCCCCAACCCTGGCAGTGTTCACAGCCAGGTTGGCTGAGCCTTGAGCAACCTGCTCTGGTGGGAGGTGTCCCTGCCCAGGGGAGGGGTTGAGGCTGGATGATCTCTAAGCTCCATACAACCCCTAAGATTCTCTGATTCTATGATCTGTGCCCACTTTCTTTCAGCATGTGTGCCCAGTTCAGTCACAACTGAAGTGAGGTGAAGCTTCACAGACTAGGAGTAGTTCCTATGTAATCCAGCAAAGCTGTTTGGAGCAAGTTAGAGAACAGAAGAACAGAACCCACTATGAACCTGATAGAGATGCTGAGCATCAGCAGAGCTTCTGAGGAAGATTCAAGCCCATTACTCATTCTGCATGTGGAAATGTGGCTGGACATTCCTTTCATCTCACTTCAGAGAGTCAGTGCCACATCCATTTGTCACTTTGGTCCCATATGAGCTCTCAGGTCTAAGCATGTGCAAATTACCCCTGTTTGCAGCTTTCAGTGTTTCAGGGTCACCTGGAATTTATCTTGCTTCACCTCAAGGAGATGACAGGGAAGAAAAGGTGTTGGTTTTTAAAACTGAGGAAACTAATAGGCTAATATTTCCTTTATTTTATCAGATCAGATTTAGAAATTGCTTCTGCCTCAGCCATGGAGGAGAATAAACTCTCAGGGTTATATCCAAAGGGAGTTCAAAGTCTGGTTTATCAATGGATGGAGAAATGGGTTAAAATCAATAAAATTCAACTTTAATTGATTTCCTATAGGGAAGACTCTGCCCTGTAACATCTGAAAGCCATTAGTCAATGTGTCTTTGAAGTATTACATTTATTAAGAACCCCCTGAAGATATTCTCTTTTAAATACATGGGAGCTTATGTGCTTACTGGATTATAGCTGTGTATTAAATGTAGCCCTCGCCCTCAAATGGAGCACAGCAGCATTTCCACTCTGCTATCATTGCTCAGAATCTCATCTCACTCCTGCAAGCTCACACAGAAGGTACCTGTGAAATGCCTGTCTGGCATTATGCCCACTTAATTGTCATCTCAGGGATTACCCTAATGAGCACATGGGGATCTCCTTCGAGAGTACGCGGCCTATGAAACAGCATCTCTTTGTGCTTTGATGTCTAGGACCTTCCTTCAGATGCCCTAGGTGTCTGGCAAAGGGTGGTATTAGTGGCTGGTTTTGCACTTGTCTGGTTTATATTTACTGTGCCTCACACAAATAACTTTTGGGTAGAATTTCTTGGAGATGCAGTTAGTGTCTAAGGAGAAAAATGGTGTCACCACGCCCAGACCATTACAGGTCCAGCAGTGCTTGGACTTTGGCCTCCCCAACTCCATCCTGAAGCTGCTACAACAACACAGGGCAGGCAAAAGTGTGACTCTGAGTCCAGGGGGATGACACTGCCCCAGTCCTGCTGCCACACTCTGCTGGAGCCAGGCCAAGGTGCCCTTGGCCTCCTTGGCCACCTGTGCACACTGTTGGCTCCCACTGAGCTGTGCCACCAGCACTGCCAAGGCTCTTTGTGATGAGAAAGCCTCCACCACTTTCCCTCCACATGCAGCCCAGGTGAGGATCTCCCATCCTTAGGGTCTCTGAGGTGTTTAGAACCAGTTCTGGGGCACCTGAGTCACACTGGAAAGCTGGTGGATATGACCTATGGGACCTATATGACATTCACATCATTCTGGGATAGCAGGTGGAGGTCACATAGGACAAGCCCAAACATCTCAGCTGACACTGAACACCTCCATCTAGGCAACTGAAGCCAAGCTAGATGTTCTTCTGTTCTTTCCATGCGTGCATGAGTGTTTGCATTCAGCTGGGCTATGATCAGTCCTAAAGACTGAAGCCCATGAACCGATGAAAACACACAGATTTCATGTTCTGCTGCTTGTGCCTACAGGCATTTTGCTCTTGGAGATGTCTAGGAGCTTTCTTCCCTTTATCTGGAGTTCCTCCTCCAGTGAAAGACAAAGGTAGCTCTGTAGTCTCCATGCTCCAGTCCCTCTACCACCTTTGCCACTGTGTACAATTTTCCTCAGAGCCAAGGAGGGAGTGATGGAGAGCCAGGAGATACACCTAAGAGTGCAGGATGCTCTGAGTGCTGAGGCATGCCCTTTCCTGAGGAATTGTCAGTATGTGAATCGATTTCTATTTCAAGGAGATCAAAGCTGGCAGCAATTAGGCATTTCCAGGAATTACTGGCTCAGCCCTGCAGTGTGATGCACAGGGAAGACATCTCCACTCTGAGCTGCTGTCTCACTCAGCCTTTGGGTAAGGAGAGCTCCTCAGCTGGACAGGGGCAGATCCTGCATCAGTGCAAGTGATCTCACCCCCACCTGCCTCATTCCCTTGGGGTCCTCATGAGAGGGAAAGCAGCACATGGGAAAGGAGGTGTCACTGGGCTCTGCCAGGGTGGGATTATAGGGTCAGAGAATCAGAGAATCTTAGGGGTTGGATTGGAACTTAGAGATCACCCAGCCCCAACCCCTGCCCTGGGCAGGGACACCTCCCACCAGAGCAGGTTGCTCAAGGCTCAGCCAACCTGGCTGTGAACACTGCCAGGGTTGGGGCAGCCACAGCCTCCCTGGGCAACCTGGGACAGTGTCTCACCACCACAACAGGGAAAACTTCTTCCTGATACCTAACCTAAATTTCCCCTCTTTCAGTTTGTGCCCATTGCCCCTTGTCCTGTCCCTGCAGCTCCTAACACAGATCCCTCTGCAGCTTCCCTGGAGCCCCTTCAGCTCCTGGAAGGTGCTCTGAGGTCTCCACCCAACCTTCTCTTCTCCAGGCTCAACAGCCCCAACTCCCTCAGCCTGTCCTCACAGGGGAGATGCTCCAGTCCTGCTATCAACTTTGTGGCCTCCTCTGGATTGCTGACACTGAGCACTGTGTAATGGCCAAACTAGACTCTTTTCCCTGTTCCTTTTCAGACTGGTTTTATTACTATAATGATCCTAGTCAAAATTACCATTTAAATCTCTTTCAACTAAAAGAAAAGACTTTTTAATGATATGGAAGTTTTGATAGAACTGTTTCCATTTTCATTCCTTCTAAAAAGGGAGCTAAATCAAACTTTTAAATTTGTGAAAAGAAATTTCAATCCATGACAAAGAACAACAATTTCAATGACATTTTTCTTTCTTGTAATGTAAAAAAGATTTTATATACATAAGTATATACATATTTATAGCTTCCCAAAGCTTCTCTCACAAAGAAAAGCAGAAGAAGCTTTCAGAAACATCACAGCTGAAGTTTCTTTCTCAAAGCTGGAATGGGGCAGATGATGCTGATCCTTCTGGATCACTGTGTGGTGGAATACTGTGTGGAATTCTGGTGCCCTCAGCATACTGAAGGACATGGAACTGTTGGAGCAAGGCCAGAGAAGGCCACCAAATTGCTAAGAGCACTAGAGCATCTCCCCTATGAGGACAGGCTGAGGGGGGTGGGGCTGTTCAGTGGGAATGGCCTTGAGCTGAGCCAGGGCAGAGTCAGATTGGATGTGAGGAGAAATGTTTTCCCTGTTGTGGTGTTGAGGCACTGGGATATTGCCCAGGGAGGTGGTGGAGTCACCATCCCTGGAGGTGTTTCAGAGGTGTCTGGATGTGGCACTGGAGGATCTGGTTTAGGGTTTAGGGGTTCCAGCATTGACAGGTTAAAGGTTGGCCTTGATGACCTTAGAGATCCCTCCAGCCTTGAGGGTTCTGTGATTCCCTAATAGCAACTTTGCTTATGGGACTTTTTTGTCTATACTGGGCCACAATTACCCATTTACCAAACTCCTGAAAACTGCCCTACGTAAGTTCTTGCTATTCCCTCCTTCCTGCCAAGCCTTCTTTAAAACATCTTCATACTCTTCTTAGGGATGGATTTTCTCTGGTGCCTTTATACACATTTTTAATTTTTCTGCAGCTCATTAACTTCTCATTTATATCGATTGCCAACTACTTTCCTTTCTTTCCCTCCATTTATTACATATTGCTGC
>NW_008672323.1:11038-14019 GCF_000695815.1 Acanthisitta chloris | reverse complement strand
AACTGGGATGGCCTCGTGCCAGAGTTCCCAGCTTGACATCAGTCAGTGTGCTGAGCTGCTGAGACTGTTAGCCGCCAGCCTGGCCAGTCTTGGCTCCTGACTTCTTGCTTTCTCCCTTTCCTCCTAGTCAGTCTGTCTGTCTCCAGCTACTGCTTTTTATTCAGAAAAAAAGCTTCTCAGTCAGAGATTTCTGTCTTTGCATAGTATCTACCAGGACTTGATCCACTGCAAGACTCAACAACCCAGAGCTATGAGTAGATGTTCATAGACTCACCAAGGTTGGAGGAGTCCTCTGAGCTCATCGAGTCCAACCATGAACACCTTCACACTCTGGTGGCATTAGAAACCACTGGTGATGTGAATCCTGTTTCCCTTTCTCAAAATGACACACTGCACATGTTGTGATCACTGACTTAGACTAATGGAATTATTAAAACTCAAAGGTTGTACCTGTGTTTGTCAAACCAGATCAAAGTTCTGTGTTTCTCAGCCCCATGCAGGCAGTGGCTCTGCTAACACATCAGTTCCTGCTTCCCATTCACTTGGGGTGAAGGGAATGGAAGAAGGAAGAGAAGGCTGGGAGTGTGTGATGCTGTTCTTCAGTTGCTTTGCTTGTGGTTTAGGGCATTAAACTGGATCAGGGGAAGCTGCTGGCTAGGACACATCTGCCAGGGAATTGCTACGTGTGCCTCTGCTGCTCTCCTGCATCTGCTCAGTGCTAGGCAGTGTGTGTTGGCTACTTCCTTCAGGTCCATCTGGGGTACACACCCTGCTGAAGAACACACATCCTGATGAAAACTCAGTCACAGAATCACTGAGTGAATCATAGAACCATAGGATTTTGGGGTTGGAATGGACCTCAGAGATCACCCAGCCCCACCCCCTGCCCTGGTCAGGGACACCTCCCACCAGAGCAGGTTGGTTGCTCAAGGCTCAGCCAACCTGGCTGTGAACACTGCCAGGGCTGGAGCAGCCACAGCCTCCCTGGGCAACCTGGGACAGTGTCTCACCACCCTCACAGCAAAAACTTCCTAATATCTAGCCTTAATTTCCCCTCCTTCACTTTGCACTCATTCAGTTTGGAATGTTCAGGCACCAGACAAACATATTAGCAGGTATCCAAATGTTCTGTGATGTTCCTCTGCTCTCCACTATGTTATCAAGGCACAACATCCACTTACAAGGTGACCAAGGTCAGACATCTAAACCCTTCAAGTGAGCAGCTAGAGGACTGACTATATCACAGTACTTTTTAGAGTGCAAAGAATAAATCTCTGCACTTGCCAAAGAACTGTTCTAAATAATCGCTCTTGTTTTGTGGCTGTCTGGGTGGCACCTCACAGCTTGCTTCTCCAGACTCATCATTGCTTTCACAGCCCTGATGAGGCTTATGATTGCTTTAATACACCAGATCCTGGTGTATACCCAGTGGTGCTATCTGAGGCTTTCATTAGGATGCTACAGCTAAAAATAGCAGGACCTGTGGTGATCAACTGTATCCCTTCTCCCACTGAATAATCCTCATGGTTTTCTCACAACATGCTCTAAGTGTGGGGTTTTTTTTACAGCATTTCACTCATGGAAAATTCACAGCTTTTCTCTTTCCTTTTGTCGTGCTTCAATTTTGGGTAACAGCAGAAGGACTGAGCAGCGGCAAGAGCTGAGCTGCACCATCCTGTACAAATAAAAATCATGGATTAAGTTGCTTCCAGGGAGAACAGTTTACAAGTCAGGCTTCAAATAAAAAAGACAGTGAATAGTATCCCTTAGCAACCCTGACAATATCCTTGCTTTATAGCAAGAAATAAACCAGTAAGTTTTATTATACAATCACCTGAGTCCTCAAATCAGAGGCAACTCAAAGCTTGTATGGCCCAGAATGATGTACCTGAGCCCTCCTCATAGCTCTGTGGTTCAGTTTGGCCATCCCTGCAATATTGGCTTCCTCAAAACTTGTGAAATGTCACTGTGTGTCACTGAAGAAAGAGAAGAACTCACCCAAGTGACAGCAGTGCTCTGCAGCATCTTCAGCCCTTCCCTCCCCAGGAGCTTGCAGGAGTCTCTGCTCCTCCCAGACTCACCTTCAGCAAGGGGAGCTGGAAATTCATTCGTGGAAAATCAAACTCGTTTGCGCTCCTGGGATATTCTAACCTGACATAATTAACAGCAGAAATTAAGGGCATGAATAGAAAATTGCTATCCTTATCCGTTTGTTTTGGCTTTCCCTAAGATCCAGGTGGCTGTTCAGGGCTGGGGAACTGGCACTGCAGAAGGTACAGGGGAGCCAATGCAGTAGCTGTGGAAATGTGTCTTGGCCGTCTGTGGCCACGGTGGAATTGCCTTCCATCAGCACCTGCAAGGCAACATGGGTGGGCAGAATGGAACAAATTAATTGGAGTCAATTTTGACATTAAATAGGGAATTCTCCTGAGTGGGAATCTCAGAGAAAAAAATGTCAAAGTTTAATTGCTTTCTGCATTTTTGCACACACACAGAAACACCTGGCACAGATCTCCTCTGCAGCTCCAGGGTTCCAGGGCTCTTCCTCCTCCTGGAAAGCTTTGTGGCCTGTGATCTTCCCACCCCCAGCATGGTGAACTCTCAGGGCAGCACTGCTGGGCAGAGCTCGGTGTGGCTGAGCCAGAGGAGAATTTCCAGGCACAGCCAAACCAGAGGAATAGTTTCCTTGGGAGCGTGGCAGTTACCATGACATTTGTCTCCAGCAAAGTACAGATTTAGGGAATAGCAAATGGAGCTCCAAAAAGAAAATCCAAGGCAGATAACGTTTTTGGAGCCCTTTTAAAACCAAAAACTGAGTGTGAACAGCTCCTGCCCTGCTCACACCAGCCAGAGAGCTGCCAGCACAGGGAGCTCTGTACAGCCCTGCTGTGCGTGAAGACACTCCTGCTTCTCATCTCAGCCTTGTCCTCATGCAACACACGAACCCATCAGGGCTAACAGGACACTGTCCATGCCAAGGG
>NW_008672323.1:2260-11013 GCF_000695815.1 Acanthisitta chloris | reverse complement strand
TGCTTCCAGCCCTGCCTCAACTGTTCCCCAGGGCCTGTTTGCTCCAGGATGTGAGGATGGATGATGGGGCGCACAGACATCTCTGCTAACCTCACCGTGTTCCCTGGCTGAGTCCTGCCCCAATTAAATTTGGGAGCCTGCTAATTTCTCAGTTTGCAGCACAGACAGCAAGTTCTCTGCTGAGATAATGAAACTCTGATCATCTGTAGGATATGTGTTCCCCGGCAGCAGAGTTTATGCTTGGGGTTAAGAAAAAAGCGGGAAAAGCTTGATTTTTTTTTTAACCCTTTTAAGATGATAACCAGGATCTCTGCAGCTCCATAGGGATTCCCACCATGGCACTGACCACATGGTGCATCATGGTGCTCTGCCACAGCTCCAGAGCTCAAACATGTTGAATTCACCATCATTTGCAGCACACTGCACTGCAGAGCCTTTGGAAGTCAACGTGATGGATTTGTTATCAGTAGCCAGTGATTTTGTTTCTCTCGGTGAGTAGAAGCAGCAGCAGCAAAGCTGCTGTGCTGAGCCAGGGCTGGAGTGAACACAGCTCAGCTCTGTCCTCCCACTCTGCAGAGCTGTCCTCAGCATTCATCTGACGCACACTGGGACGTGCCAAGGGATGTATTATCTTTATTTATTGAGGCCCCATCATGACTTGGATCACTCCTTAACAAGGTCACCATAATCACATTGCAATCAGGCTGCCCTTTCCCTCCCCAGCCCTGTAATTAGTGTTTGCCCTTGTAACTGGAAGATTAACCACATGACCTATTATTAACCTCTCTCCACCTATTATGATCTCTTTGGTGTTCCTTTTTAATGCAGATACTGTTGAAACATGGGCTGGTTTAATTGTATTGTATTAGCACGGGAGAGATTCTCCAGCATGGGGAATATGCTGATTATAGATTTAATGATAACTGCAAGTATCAGAAAGTGTTGGATAATTAGAGAGAAACTCCAGTGCAACAACATGTGGCCCTCACTCAGCACTCAGTGAAAATCAGGCAGGACTTGGTGTACACAGATTCGTGCTCTGTCCCATGGAGTTCCACTCCAGGCAGTCCACTCAAGTGCCAGATTTGAGCCCCCTGTATCCCCATCCTGGTTTGCTGTCAGGTCTCAGTGGGTGAGTGTTCACCCCTCTGTTGGGAGGTCTTCACACACTGCCCCAGTACTTGTCCTGTATCTCCACCAAGGCCTGGATTTCTCCAGAAACCACCCAGTCTGGCCAAGGGCAGGATGCAGAAGTAACACAACATAAGAGGAAGAAAACCTGTCTGTGATTGCACTGCAGTTATTACAACTGTTATTGCAATGTTTGAACAACTCTGGACCCAGCTACAAATTTACAGCCCCTTGAGGTTGCTTATCCGATGGAGCTGTGCTTCAATAACCATTGACTGCCAAGGGCTCCCAGTGCTGTGGTGGTCTCAGGCTTTGATGTGCAGGGTACAATTCTGGGGTGGCTGCAGCAGACACACCAGTGGGGGCTGAAATTAGGGATATCCTTCCCCAAAAAAGCCAAATAAGATATGACAGTGCCCAGCTCCGTGGGATGCTTTTCACTTCTGTTAGCACAAAGTAGTAACAAGTTTCAGCAATATTTTAATCTAACAGCTTTCGTAAGAAGTAAAAAACCCTAAATGACTTTGCATTTGCTGAAATCATCCCCATAAAATGATCTGATAAATCCAAGACTCTGAAAAACACTTATAACACTTCACGTTTAATCTCCCTTACAATTTGCTCTAATCACAAGAGAAAAAATTAAAGCTGTTTCAGACTTGCAAACAGGTGGAAAGGAGGATTTCTATGATTTATAGTGTAATCTCCTTTCCTCAGATTTTGGGGATATCAAAAGTGATAGTTTAATCACACATCTATCTATGCCAGGAAACAAAGGACAGACATATGTGGGATGAAAGGGGAATTAAACTCAGGCTCTGCATGGTCTGGAGACTGCAAGAAAATCATCCATGTTTGCAGCTCATTCAGATTCACTCACCATAGGATGCCTCTGAAAATATTTCATTTTCTCCTTAATTTGGCTGCAGTGAGTCTGAGCAGCACTAACTGACTCATCCTTCATCTGCACACTAATGTTTGAATGCTGTCATTTCCAGTCTGCGAGGCCAAGGCAAGACCTTCCACAGGGACCTGAGAGCATTGCTGAGGCCTCGTTGCTGCTAGTTTTGTTCTCTGCTAGAGTTCTGCTGCTGCCTTCCCAAATGTCCTGGAGGAAAACTTGGAAGAACCATGCTGCATTTGCATGTGAAGTAACGTGGTGAAGTCAGGTGTTTTTCATGTCCAACATTATGTGCTTCATGAGTTTTCCCTGTGTGTTGGAAGAATAAAGGATCTGGGATTGACTAGTCAATGCTGCAATGGTTTACCTGGGAATGTTGGCATAGCCCTGGGTCTCTTTAGTCATCCCTGGTTTATAATGACATTTTCTTCATGCCCATCCCTGCACACTTGCGATACTTCCTTAGATGTTAGGAGAAATGCTTTCCCTGTTAGGGTGTTGCAGCACTGGGATATTGCCCAGGGAGGTGATGGAGTCACCATCCCTGGAGGTGTTTGAGAGGTGTCTAGATCTGGTGCTGAAGAATATGGTTTAGGGGTTCCAGCAGTGACAGGTTAATGGTTGGACTGGATGATCTTAGAGGTCTCCTCCAGCATTGATATTTCTATGATTCTACACTGCCTCTTGCTTCCAACCTTCCCACCGCTGTCCCTTGGCAGCCACTTGTCTAGGCTCCTGTTGAGCACTGAGACAAACATCCCTTCCTGCTCACCTCCCCCAGTGGGATTCCTGTGGTTTCACAGCACCAAACGTCCCTCCTACCACCACCACCTCCAAGCCATGAGCTGTGCTCCCTGTTCAACACCACGAGGATGCCACTTGCATGGGTCTTGGAGGATCAGAGCTCCTGAGTGTGTCATTGCTGCCTGTCATGCTCTGAGGTGATTTCTTTGAAGCTGTTCTGATTATTCCCAAGCCACGTGCTCACATCCTTTGCACGCAGTGCTTTATTTCTTCTGCTTAATGGAAGCTGATGCGTTACATGGAGAAAGGCCTTGTTTTGTGAATCATGCAGAGCGTTCAAGACACAATTTGCCTGTGAGAAATCCTGGAGTTAATGTGACCTGACAACACAAAGTTTGGTTCTTCCTGCCTAGTTCCCCAAAATCTGCAAACATGAAAGCTACAATTTGTCACTAGTGTTGGTGCAGTTCAGTTTCGTTTGGGGGCGAAAACCAATAATTGTTGATTTACGTAGAAAACTCTAATTCATCTGTTAGCAAAGTAAGATGTTCCTGAGCTGAAGAAAGTTTGGTGCTGCACAGAGAGCACTTTGCAGAGCCTTGGCACTATTTCAGTGACAAAGAAGGGAGTGACATGAGCAGGCTGTAATTTCCCCGCAGAACTTGTGTGGGAGTTGAGCTGCCTGCGTCTGTGTGTGTGAGAGAGAGGGACAGGCAGGAAGAGGAAGAGACTTGCTGCATTATGCATTAATTGGAGTGCATGTAGGCAGGGTACAAGCCTGAATTTGCTCTCGTGGGGGCTCAGAATTGCATCTTAATTCCATGTCAAGGTACCTCTGTGCTCCAAATGGATCTGCCGTAATGACAGTCACATCTGTGTGAAAACACAGCATGGTTTAGTCCACTTGTGGCTCAGAACAGCTTAGCACAGTGGAGGTTTGTATTGGAATTGTTCAGCTCAAATTTGACCCAACTCCTTTTGTTCTGACTCCTCCTTTTCATTGCTACCAGAAAACGTCCAGCCCAGTACAAACAAACCAACAAACCCAAACAATCTTCAACAGTTTAGAAGATTTATTTGGGTTACTTGTTACCAGGCAAGAAGAGGAATCTTATGAGGGCATCAACTCCCTCAGCATCTCAAGCCTGGCTCCTTCCCCATGGGGACAGGGAGGTTTATACTCAATCATAGAATCACAGAATCATAGAATCTGAGGGGTTGGAATGGAGCTTAGAGATGATCCAGCCCCAACCCCCTGCCCTGGGCAGGGACGCCTCCCACCAGAGCAGGTTGCTCAAGGTTCATCCAGCCTGGCTGAGAGTCACCACCTCCTCAATAATGAGCTATTCCTGAGACGTGCTGAGCACCACCTAGCAGTGTGCCCATGAGGAATCCTGCTGGGACCCTCTCTACTCACCTCACCTGGCTGTCAGAACCAGGGGGTTTGCAGAAAGGCTATTCTGTGCCTTCAGGAGCTGGCAAGCTTTCCAGAGCTGCCAGCGTTGAGTGGAAACTGAGGTGAGGCCTCAGAAATCCTTCAAATTAGACATCACTCATTAGAAATCACCAGAAACTGAGGGCTGGGGTTGTGCTGCTGCTGTCTGAGCTCCTCTGCCCTGGGCACAGCTCTTCCTCTGGGCAGCTCCAGCCTTCACGTGCCCCACAAGCAGCACTCACACTGCAGCTCTCCTCTGCCTCCCCAACACACCGAGTGCTCCCAGCCCCTCCTGCCAAGCCTCATCACATTGGACAAGGGACTTGACTTTTATGCAAATTGTCATAATTATATCCACAAGCTCTGAACTAAAAAAAAAAAGCAAGCCCCATGCGAACCTTTCAACCTGACAGCTTCCCTGCAATGACAGCTCCTCCATGTGCTGTGTATCTCACACCCCACTTGTATCTTTGTACATCTCTGTCACCTCCTCTCAGGCTCACAAGACCCAGAGCCTGGTACTTTCACAGCTAGTGTCTCACCAACCCCCATCTCATCCCTCTCTCCACCATGGGGCCATGCTGATTATTTCCTGGATTCTGCTGCATGCTCTAAACCATTTGCTCTTTTCTCTCGTGCTCTTTCTGATCTGGCAGCAATAGCTTCAAGAAGTGCACTTAGATGTACACTTAAGACAAACCAGTGTGTATCAACCTGAAAGAAGATGATTTTCTGGGTCAAGGTCCTCTTCATCAAGATTGTTCTTAAATAGTCCAGTTTTTATGGAAAGAATAAGGCACTTCAAAGTTCTACTTCCTCGATTCTTCTCCAGAGCAAATTAAAACAGCTTTGTGTCTTGCACCTTTGAAGCTGACAACAGTCTGCTATGGTTTAGTAGCTCCAGTCTTGCTATTTTTGGAGAGAGGGAAACAAAATGGATCCAGAGAGAAGGAGTTTCCTTGTTCTCCACTTACTGGCACAGCCTGCATCATATACATCAAACTACTCTGGTTCAGCCACCTCTGAGCCACCCCAAGATACTGTTCCTACAAACATCTGCACCTCTGGGGTGTGAGCACACACACACACAAGGAGTTGAGCCCTGCATCGTCTCAGTCCTAGTCTCCTTTACAAAGGAAAAGGGAGGGCAGAGTTATGTTGTTTGCCATGATCACAAAGGGATCCACAGCCCAGAGGCTGAAGGATTATTTCCAGTCCTACCTGCTCCTTTAGACCTACCCCACTAGTCCCTTTCTTACAGCTTTTCCAAGGGACACTGAGTGGTTCATGATCTCAACAAACAAAAATTTCCCATGGCACATTTCCTGTCCTTTTTGGTGATTGTTTGTTTGCCGCTGCTTGCCAGTATTCTTTCTTCTCTTCATTCCTTCACCAGCATTACTTTTTAAAAGGTGTCAGATGTTTCTTCACCCTTAAATCTCACCTCAAATGCAATCAAGCCATAACCCCAGATGACTTACAAGTCTCAATTATTTCCCTGAAGTCCCTGTATAAGACAGTGCTGGGAGGGAAGATGAAGTGCTTCAGTTTTTTCAAGAGCCTGTGTCAAAACAATCCTATCAGCCCATGGCGCTAAATGCTTTAATTACTGTTTCTTAATTTCAAGAGACAAAACTTCAATTGTAATAACAGAAACATCCATCAGAAAAGGCATCACTGCCATATGATTAACAGCTGTCCTGAGCTCCACATATCTGCAGGACTATGTGTTGAAAAAAGTCAGAGGGAAAGGAGTGAAGAGTGAGAGAGGAATGTTCAGTGCCTTCCCATTGCTGCAGGGCTGCTGTGGAAATTAGGGGCTCTCCCTGGCCTGAGAGCCCACACTACTCATGGGATTACAGCCATGGGTGTCTGGATTAGCCACTGTGATTCTTAGGATGCTCTCAAAAATTCTGCCCCTAAAGACACAGTTTCAGCACCTTTAGTTCCAGAGCCATTGCCAGAGCTGAGTGCTGCAAGTGGTGACACAAAACAGAGCAAATTTGTACTAAGAGTCTCTAAGATCTGGACACAGAGAACCAGACATTTTTATCAGCAGCATGATAAGACTGTTCTGATTTTCCCCCGGAGAATCATAGCATAATCAGAGGTGGAAGGACCCTTGAGGATCATCTAGTCCAACTCCTGTTCCTACCCAAGACGTCCCTGACAGTCACACCTTGTGCCTGAGAGCATTGGCCAAACACCTCTGGAGCTCTGTTGGGGTATTCAGGCACTGGAATATTGCCACAGAACATGGCTGGACACGATGCTCAGGGCATTATCTGCCCTGGCAGCAGTTTGGCCTGGGAGAGCAGGAGCTGCTTTCCAGAAGAGCCTTTTCGTGGGTTTGAGGGGTTTTAAGGTTATGGCAGTAAATGCCACCATGCCTGGAATATTGCAGTTCTTTTTCAGTGTTGAGGCATTGCAGAGGGTGCTTATACATTGAACAGGGCCACAACATGCTGCACAGGTGAAAGAGGGAGCAAGAGGCTGTTCCTGCCTGCTGTGACCACTCCTACCATCAGATTGCTGCTTAACTCATTCCTCTCATAAGGAGCCGAGTGTGACATCAGGCTGACAACTCAGAGATGAATGTGAGCTCAGAACAACCAGGCTAAGGGCAAGAGATGAGCAAGAGCAGGTAAGAGCTGTTTTCACCACCATCCCCCAGGCTGAGCCTGGTCAGACACAGGAATAGGTTGCCCCTAAAATTCTGTGATTCTATGATCTAACTCCAGCTCTCTGCTGCAACCACCCATGGCTGAGCATTAGCACATGACTGAGTTGTTTCCTCACCTCCCTGGGCAGCTCCTGACCATGCCCTCTCCTGCATGGACCCACTGCCAGGTGGGTTTGGGTGTACCCATCTGGGCTGAGCTTGGCTCTGCTCACCTGCATGGCAGTCCCAGCAGAACCACCTTACAGAGCCTCCCTTGGTAACAGCCTGCTAAATGTCCCAAAATAAATAGTATTTGTACACAGCATCTGTGCATAAAGCAGGTTGTCTGGGGAACCCAAGCTTTGGAGTTCATTGGCAAGTCGAGCCCTGACTCAGGGATCACATCCAGACCTTGCAAAATGATGTCTCCTCTAAGTGCATCAAAGTGGCCAGAAAAAGGCAAAACAGCTGTACATGTTTTTCCCTCCCCTCCTCTCACTTTGGGCCTAAGCCTATAAAATAATAATATGCCTTTCTAGGATTATCATTTGGCTTTGATTTTCTGCAGAGAACTGTATAACAGCAGCAGCTCTATTAGAATTCAGCACTTGGCTCTTTGCTTTGTGCTTCCTCCCTGATTCCTTTGGCTTACCAAAATAACGAATTTTGCATCTGAGAGATGCCTGACAGCTCAGGAGGAGCCTGGGCTGGCCTCAGTTTAGCCACTGAACAGGGAAACATGGAACTATGAGACAAAGCCTTTGCAACATGCAGCTCTGTCCACACATTAGGGAGCGAGTTCAGCTCACACTGAGCCACAGATGCTGAAGGGAACCTAACAGAGCACAAGGGACTGAAAGTTGTCACTGCCAGGGGCAATTACTTACCAGACAGTCACATTTGCAATTCCTAGGAAGTGAACAGGAGGAAAAGTGCTGTGCAGAAGAGCTGCTTCTCAGGCATATGTTGGCTCACTGGATGAGGGAACTCTACCTGGAGCTGCTATTAAAGTCAACAATATCCTTATCTGCGTATCTGATAATCTCCCTTTTATTCCCTGCAGGCATAAAACACCCTTTGGGGGTCTGGGAGACATTATTGAACAAAAGATTTTTATTTTTAGAGCCGAGGGAGGAAAAAGGCACATTCTCCCTTCCTTTGAAGGATCTGGTGCAGTTTATGGAACTTTCTGACACAGCCACTAGATGCCTCTGTTTTCTGCTGGCTTCTCCAGAGCAGGGGCAGCAGCCAGGGTCAGTCTGGGGCTCAGGCCACACAGAAATGCTGATTGTGTCAGCCTCGTCCTTCTGGTGAGCTGGGATTGTGGTTGTAGCCACAGAAACCAGGAGAGATGGTGCTGCTCAGTAACAGGAGTGGTGTTGCCCACCTGCCTTTCCTGCTCTAGCACTCTGGTGGCTCTGGAGGAGGTGACACAAAGCTCAGTCATCAGTGGCTGTGCACCTGGACCTGCAGGCCCTGTCCCTGTGCCCACACAGCCCACGGCAGTGCCCGAGCCCTGGAGCAGCACTCACACCCACAACTGCCCCTTGGGGGTCAATCAATCCATGCCAGAAGTATTAGTCCCTGGCCAAAGCCATTAACCCAAGCAAAAACCCTTCCCAAATCAATCCTGAAGTGTATCCTTGTTCAAGTTTTGGACAGGTCCAGCAAGAAGACTGATGCCACTCAGATGGGAACCTGCACTGGGTCATTCTGAAGGAGCTTTTGTGGCTGCTCAGAGAGTTGTGCCTGCAGAAGATAAATGCTTGCACCTCCCTTCAGCCCTGCAGGAGGTAACAGCCATGGGCAGCAGAGACACAACACGTGCTCCTTCTGAAGTGATCCCTCCCTCAGAATGATCTTGATTTAAGCAAGGATTT
>NW_008672323.1:0-2244 GCF_000695815.1 Acanthisitta chloris | reverse complement strand
GCAACTGCTCCAGTGATTGCCTGGACTGGCTTTGTAGGGCTTGCACCAGCACAGTCTATCCTAGACCCTAAGGTAACTGCATGATGATAAATATTGCAGTCAGACACCCAACTCAGAGCTCCTGTAAGATACAGAGCAGTGATTTATGGATTTGGGGCAAAAAGACCTGTTTGTGTCTGGGCACTGTGTCTGACACAGGAAATGTTAGAGATCTCCTTGCCTGAGTTTTTTTTCTTAATGAGCTGAGTAAAGTGCTGGAAACCTTCAGAAGAGGAAAAAAGAGTGGGCTCTCAGGGTAAGAACACCTCTAAAGGGCTTCTGCAGCCTAATTCTTCCTGTTTCCAGGAGTAAGATGCCTAATTAGCACTACTGGATGTGATGTGGGCTCAGAGCTCTGAGTCATTGAGACGTACTTTTCAGTTGTCACTGCTGGAGAAGCTAAGAGCAGCTCAGAGGCAGAAGCACTACAAAGTCCCATGACCTAGTATAAAAAAGCTACTGGGACCCAAAATATCTTTGCAGGTGTTTACAAACAGTAGTTACTCCATGTCACCCACTGAAACTAACAGGTTCCTTCTGTTTCCCTTTGGAGGCTCTGGGTCATAGAATCAGGGAATTTTAGGGGTTGGAATGGACCTCAGAGATGATCCAGCCCCAACCCCTGCCCTGGGCAGGGACACCTCCCACCAGAGCAGGTTGCTCAAGGCTCAGCCAACCTGGCTGTGAACACTGCCAGGGTTGGGGCAGCCACAGCCTCCCTGGGCAACCTGGGACAGGGTCTCACCACCCTCACAGGGAAAACTTCTGCCTAACATCTAACATGAATTTCCCATCCTTCAATTTGTGTCCATTGCCCCTTGTCCTGTCCCTGCAGCTCCTAACAACACAGATCCCTCTGCAGCTTCCCTGGAGCCCCTTCAGCTCCTGGAAGGTGCTCTGAGGTCTCCACACAACCTTCTCTTCTCCAGGCTGAACAGCCCAAACTCCCTCAGCCTGTCCTCACAGGGAGATGGTCCAGTGCTCTGAGCAACCTGGATTAGGGTACAAACCTGGTGACACCATTCCTCTCAGCATTCTCCTGCCCACAGGTTTTTGGTTCTGAGACATGAAGGTGTTGGTAAACAGCCTTATGGTCAGGCAGGTTTGATGTCTGTGCGGGCCAAGCCACATCTCTGGCAGCCACACCTCATCTGCCATTTTCCCATAAATTAAAGGCAAAAAAAGTCTCCAATATGCAATGGCAAACAAAGCCTGGATTAACTGATATCTTTCTTCTCTCAGTGACTTCCTGGTGTTTTCCCTTGGGCCCGTGCTGCTCTGCAGGATTATGGCATTCCAGAGTCATTGGCATAATGATAATGTGACTGAGGAATATGGAGACTTCCCTCTCCAGGCTAATCCCTGCCCAGGGAATACTGAAGGCAATAGATAAAGGAGTCACTAACACTGAACTACATTTTGCTGCTAAGAGTTGCCTCCCAGAGGCTGCAGACAGTTTGAACTTAAGTTTAATTCTCAGAGAAAATGCTACCTGTGCCATAATTAAGAGTGTGATATGCCAAAGGGTCCTGCTTACCATGGGAACTTCTTTTGCAGAAGAACAGACAGGCACTTTGTGGGTCCTTTGGATATCTTTTAGCCAGTCCATTAGATGGGGCTGTGATACTGGGGATTTTAATCACTGACACTCATTATTCAGGTATTATTCCTACATTTTCGTAAATAGGTTGCATATTTCCTTTGTCTCACAGGCAGCAAGACCAGGTGAGACATTTCAAAGCATGGAATAGTTTGATTATCTTCAGCATTGGCTGACTCCATCCATAAGTTAGCAGGGGGAACATCAGACTGTGTTTTCCTGCTCCTCTTACCATTCACAGAGATGTGCACCCAAGGCAGACACCTGTACACGTGCCATGCATCTGAGGACACATGGCAACAGAGATCCTGCCCGGGAGATGCCCCATCCTGCCCCCAGGACATACACCACTGTGCACCCATGGGTGCCCCAAAGGCCCCAAGAGCAGCACTACAAACACCGAGGGGAGCAGCAAGGGACCCAATCCCACCCCACAGGAGAGGATCTCGAGGAGCAGAGCACCCTGGGCTCACATCACCCAGGTTTGTACTCGACAAGGCTTCAGGGCACTTGTGCCTGCTTTGTACAAGGACCTGAGTGGTTCCTTTATGGGTAACTCTCCAGTTTATAGACTGGGCATGCTGATCTAGGGTGTGCAAAACCCC